>NW_010256192.1:0-18498 GCF_000690775.1 Eurypyga helias
TCCTGGCTGAACCCAGCACATTTGGTTTGCTTCCATCCAGTAAACTGGCCTTGCGAAGCCAAACATAAAACAAAGAAAATGCTTAAGGGTCCCTCCCTACTTTTATTTTTTTTTTTTTTTTAATAATTTGTTGCTGTGATCCTATAAAACCTAGTACGTACACTCATAATGTGGTACTTTTTAAGGGGAAAGTTGAGAAACATCATTCTGAAGGTTGGTTTCATTTTCTTTCCCTGCTACTCTCCAGGTGATATTGATCAGAGTTCCTCAGTAAACTTAAAATGTATTAATTAAAAACAATAAAAGAAAGGAAGGATGGAAGACAGGAAGCAGTATTTTGTTAAACTGTTATGTATTAATAGTCTCTCACAGCTTTCTTTATAATAATTAATTTTCATTAAATGATACAAGTATGGATAATACTTTCAGCTAATGGGTTGTACATAGAAGAAGAGAATAAAGACCCCCACTGAAAGTTTTGTCAGGCTGGGTACTTGGATGGAAAATCAATGTATTTGATCTTAGAGCCACTTGTTCTTGTTGAATATGGATGGCATTGTTTATCTAAAAGAAAACCAGTGTGAACTAAAAATCTTGTGGTGTTTCCAACTTTCAGTTACTGATCAGTCTCTGGGGCTCTGTCATTGCAGTTTGAAGTTAATACAAATGCAAAACTGTAGCACAGCTCTGCAGACCAGTGCCACAGCTGTAATCTCCCCCTAGCATGGAAATTATATGTTGTGTCTGGATCCTTGAACAAAAGGTTACAACCAGCTTGAAGGCCATGAGTGCCAGTAAGAGTCAGGAAAGAATGAATATGCTTATGTTACACATGTACTTATTAGGGAACTGAGCTTTGAACCTTGAACTCTTTCCACTCTACTTACAGTGGACTGGCTCTAAGATAATGATGAAATGACAGTACCAAAAATCAGACATTACCAAAATGTTAATGGTGCTTATCATTGTAATTAGGCCAATGATACTTAATGGAGAACCAGTTTGCATGATTTAATTGTAAAACTTCGTTAGGTTTATGCTGCTAGGTATGTGACTGTATATCATCAAGACAAAGGCTTGACTCCTGCATATTGCAATTTGTTTGACAATTTTTCATTTGGAACATGAATTTTTGCAATGCACATGGTAAAGTCTGACTAATGTAGAACTTGGTAGTAGGGAAATAACAATTGTCATTCAAAAAGCAAGGCAAAAAAGAAAAACCTAATCTTACAAACCATGTTCCAGATTTAGAAAAATCTTCAAAACTTGGAGCCTATCAATTAGTTAGGAAGACTAGAAATAAAAGGAAATAAATAAAGCAAAAGGAGAGAGATTAGACAGAAAAGAAGGAAATTTATTCAGTTACATGATTGATTTGATTCATACTTTGTCCTTCTCAGGAATGATGGAAATAACATGACAGTAAGCGCTTACTACACTGACCCAGTGAAAATTAAACAGTTCCTTCAGAAATGCAGTTTCACTTTTGCCAGTTACTGAATATATCAAGAGCCTGAATTAACCCAAGATAACCTTGTGTAGGTGGGAATAAACCAAAAACCAGATACGAGGTTTCCCATGCAACCGGAAGGTGAGTTGATAATTTCCTACTATGCTGAAAAGGGCATACTTATGACCTCATGACTCCTGATAGCTTAGCCACTGTAACAGCTCCATTTCACCTTTGCCCACAGGATTTATCATCCAAAGTGGCAGTCTAGGAATCAAAGGGTGGTGAATATGAATGCTCTGTGTAAGGCTCCTGTATAAAACATCTCAGTTGCTGAAAAGTTCATATATACTTCTTCAGCAGAAAACTGTATCAAAGTCCAGGCATCAGAAGACCTGAGATCAAAGATGTCTGAAGCGATAGCTATTATTTCATTGGTAGAGGTGGCTTGTCTCATGATCTTGCTCTACTGTGTGTGATTTGAAACACTGGCCTGATTCAGGACTGTCAGTATATGGACTTGTTCTTAACACAAGCTCAGACTTTAAAATCGCTACGCAATATAGAAGTGGCGATAGCATGGGCTGGTCACTACCTTTTCTGCTGGTGCCTACTTGAGGTTTTAGTCTGCTGCAAGAATCACTCTCCAAGTAAGATTTGTGCAAAAACATTACATCCTATCAAATGCAATAGGAAAAATGGACATGTGTATTATTCTGGCACTTTGTAACCAACTTGGGCAGAGGATGTGAAAGGCAGGAGGTTTCTCATCTGCCAAGTAAGGTTGCATCAGCAGGATTCTTTTCCAAAACAAGTTATCGCTTTCCAAAAATAACTGTTCACATCAAATAAAGCAATATAATCAGAGGCGATCCTATGGAAAAAAAAAAAAAAGAAAAAAAGATAAACTCTTGGTTCTTTAAGGCAGGGCTTAATGTCTATAGACAGGACCTTATAAATAAAACTAATGTAACTGTTCATTATAATCTAACTTTGAATTGCCACATCATGACAAGAGCTGCCACATTCACCAATGTACCTTCTATGTGACAACTGAATAAAAATTGGACATCTTGCAGAAAGAAGAGTTTATAGGGTGTGTGGTTATTGTGGCTTAACTCCAACTGTCAATTAGGCACCACAGAGTTTCTCTCTCACTTCCCCACAGTGCAGTAGGGGAGACGATCACAAAAGTAAAGGTGAGAAAACTCATGGGTTGAGATAAGAACAGTTTAATAATGGAAATAAAATAAAACTATTGTAATAATAATATTAGTATCAATAACAATAATGATAATAATAATTTGTACAATAATGATTAATTTGTAATGAAAAGGAAAATAACAAGAAGGGAGAGAAATAAACCCCAAGAAAGACAAGCGATGGAAATTAAAAAAAAAAAACAGATACTAAAAAGAAAATTTATTCTATCCCAGTTGAAACAATGACAGTGGGAAATTATAATTGTTGTTCTTTATGATTTCTTAAAAGAACTTCAAACATACATCGTTTTGCAGTACTTGTCCTTGAGAAAAAACATGTAGCTCCAGGCAGTATATGAAATAGTTCCTTGACAGCTTAGCAGCCCACCAGATGCAGAAACAGGTTGACCAGACCAAATTTGCAGAAACAGGACTTCTGATTTTCCTGTAGGAAGTGGTGATCAATGCACCAGAAGTAAAACTTTAACTGTGAGGGCAGCCCTAATGAAATGGGAACAGGCATGCAGGCCAGACACCACAGAAATAAATTCTTGATACTTCTCAAATCTGGTTTTATTTTGCAAATATTTGTAGTGTCAATAAATAGCTTTGAAATATAGGAACAGGTGTCCACTTAACAAAATGGTATCCACAGCAGATCCACCATACAAGCCACACTATATCCCTTCATGATGGATTTACTTTGCCTTTATAGAGTCTCTTGGAGATAGTTCTTGGAATGACACCACAATGCTGCGGACTTGAGAAGCCCTACTTATTACATTTCCATATTCTGTATCTCTGCTGAGAAGAGAGGGGCATTTGTAGATATGTTAATTTTACAATAACTATAATGAAGCCATGTCCAGTTAGCCATTTAAAGCAAGTGTATCATTTGCCACGCAACCACTTTTACTGATGGAGAGAGGAAAGAAAGTATTCCTTGTGGAGCTTCTATGCCAAGTCTACAATTACCGAATTTCAGTTTTATTACTGCTTTTTGTAGCACAAAGGGGTTGCAATAGAATGTATGACAATGCCATATAATAAAAAGTGTAGAAATACAATTTCTCTCTAGTTATATTGTAAAGTATTATGAAGTATGATTAGCACTAAGTAATGGAAGATGTCATTCTCTGTTTGGCATTGGCATTCTAATTATCAAAACCCAAGTGAGAAAACACTGTGGCTTGATTTTAACTTAAACATTTTATTTTAGGCATGGACTGCAAGAATACAGTCTAAGACTTGAATTAAAAAAAAAAAAAACACATAGGTGGAGGTTTGCTGCTGCTGCATTGCTTGTAAATTTATTATGAAACTATTTTCCTCTGATGGTATTCAACTGGCAATGAAACCAGGTTGGTCTGCAGATAAAATACTTTATAACAGGAGGTCACAGACTGCAAGATTAGAAAATGAGTTAGCTATATGAGAAACATTAAGTAACCATTGGAGACGTCTTCTAGAAAAAAAAAAAAAAAAATTACTATTCCCTTAAATTATTCCCCATTACCTAAGATATTTATAAGGAAAAGAACTTTGTCTAACTGAAATTTGTCTATGCCTATTCTGCATAACAAGAAGACATCAAAAATCTCCTATATCAATATTTTCAGAAATAAATGTTTTGTGAACTACAATACCAGATCTCTTATCATTAGCATAGATGCCAATCTTTACTACTATTGACAGTCCTACTAAAATGTGTGGCATTACTAATGTTTGATGTTGTTTCAGGCAAGGTCACAGAGAACATCTTTTATTAGACCACTTGATGTTGCTAGAAAATTCTAACATGCTTTTTGATTACTTAAGACATCTTTTCAGTTTCAGATGGAAAATCATGTCTCATAGCTATGTTACAGCTTCAACAACACTAGTCCTTTAAACATATTTGCATAAGTGACTAAAAGCCTGAATCTTAATAGAAAAATGATACTGGAAAGTCTCCGCACCCTCATTACAAATGTACTATCACAAGCACTTTTTTTTTTTTTTTTAAATTTTCGACACTAGTTGTTTAAACAGCTTTGGAATTCACTTGTCTGCCCTATTTCCACATTATCCAATCATGTGCACAGCTATATATTTGCATGTATAACATAGTGAACCTGAGTTAGCAAACAACACAGATGAAAAATAACCTTAATAGAAAAATACTGTCCTACTTTTAAAACAGATGTGGTACCCGGTCCAGAATATCTACTGACGCAACAGAATAGGTACATGACGATATGAGTAAGTGAGAAGGAGCAAAGGTTAACATTGCTTATGCTGAAGTTGTTATTGAATGAACGCCTCAGGAAATTCTACCCTTGAATCAACCTATGTCTTAGATAAGCACCCTCCCACCTGCTTAGTGGCATCTACCATCATGCTTTTAGATATGAAAATAAATCTCATACAGCTGAAACTGCAATGAATTTCTTGATTATCCCAGTTGGAATTTCTTCAGGAAATCAGGATTAATACCTCTGACCCTTGCAATGTCTGTACTGGGATTTTTTAGGATAAATTGTCAAAAGTGTGACTCAGGGATGAGTTATGTGTGTACATGTGTGTGTGGGGTAGCTAGTAAGAATTGTGTAGCCCCATGTTGTTGACTACCTAATGCAGAACCTGCCAAGACCATGATGGGAAATGACTCTGTTACTGTACAGATCACCTTCATCCATGTCCAGCTGGACCTTGGATTCTCTTCTGAAAGACCAATGCTTCCCACCATATGGTGTCTCTTAACACCCTTCAGGGGCATTTGTTCACAGCTGTCTCAAAGAAGATTACAGTCTGTTGAATCACCATTCAGTCTTCCATAAACAAGTAATCCATCCATTAAAAGCTTCCATATGAATAAGACATGTCTTGTTTTTTCTATAAAGATGTCAGACATTATAAAGTACACTGTAGCTGTGGAATCACTTGATGGAATAAGAAATTGTGGGTTTGATGTCATAAATAAAATTACTCATTTGAGAACAGCTTTATTTTCTGAAGAGAGTAGTGAAAAAAATTAAGTATCTGCCACACAGACAAAGACCCAATTCCATAAACAGTCGGAAGTAACAGTGAAAAATACACACACATGCACACACAAAGCCCTCAGAGAGTGAAATATATGCCAGTACTCTAAGTTGTTTCTAAGTGAAGGACAGGTTCCTTTGGTGGTATAAATCAGTGCAGCTCTACTGGTTTCATGAACTACACTGATTTAAGCTACACTGAAAATCTAGTCTTCTGACAGTTTCTCTGGAGTTATTCCTGGCACTGAAATGCATCCTTAAAGTTCAGATGAAGACACATCCTGTGCTCTTATGTCAAGAACTACCTGTATTCAGGGTGAATAAAGCGACATCTAATAAACAATAATACCTACTGGGAATGATATGTCCCATTTATTCAGCCAGGGATATAAGTTCTGAGAGTTTATTTTTAACTGATTGCCCTGATCTAAACTGAGAGTAACTTCCAATTTATCATGCTAAGAGGCATGTTAGATACCTCACAGTTTTTTGGCTCGTATAGAGTATAGTCACATTGTTATTCTTATTATCTAAATGAGCAAACCCTAGAGTCTGCAGTTTATTTTCTAAGGTCACAATTATTTCCTGTGTTTCATAAGTTGCTATTAAACCTTAAACCTCCCCTACTCAATCCGTTACTTGTGTTCCAGTCTTTTATCTACCTTAGCTCAGTGTTTTGTGTATCTTCTGATTTGTTGATTAAACAAACAAACAAACAAACAAAAAACACCAATGAGAATAAGAAAAATCAATCCCAGGCTCCACAGAACCCTTTGGAAACTTATCACACACATTGTTGTGCAACACCTATGAATTTGCTTTATTAAGACTGTCTTTCTTAGAGCTGTCATTCAGGGAGTTTCAGACTACTGATTGAAAATCATCCCTCTGTTTTTTTAGTGTCCCAGTACTACATATTTTTTGAAGGATAACCCTTGAAAAAGCCAGGGGAGTTGTGACCACTCAGTTCATCCTAGAGTGTCCCTTTTTTTTCAAGCAGATGTAGTACCAGATGTTCTACTTAGCAAAGCTCTTGCAATATCTGTGAGTCTTCTTCATCATCATATGCACCCTTTCAGAAATCAGGGGGTCATGCCATATCACTCATACTTTAAATACCTTCTGTCAAACCTTTAGCCATCAAATCGATGTTTCCCTTGAATATAAAACTGTGCTGTCAGTCTTTCAGAAGGCAATGTGTAGAGAACGTTCATGCAACTGATGCTGTTATGTTCGAGGGGTAAAAAATGAGAAAGAAGGTCTGTGGCGTAAGTTATCCAAATAGAATATAACTGTATAAATAAAATACAGTGAATCCAAAGCTATATGCAATATATGATCTCTCTAGTTTGCTGTCAGCAGAAATAGTATGTGTACTAGTTAATCTGCCTTCCTGCCCTGAAATCATATTCTCTTCCTAATTCACCACCCACATCATTGTACGTGTCTCCCAGAACAAAAATAAGAGATAAAATAGGCTGTGATTATTATTCTCGTTTCTGCTTATTTCCTTTTTCAAAAGTGAAAAATCAAACATTTGATTAATTTTGAGCCAAATTGTCTTCTAAAAATGTGCAGTTTTCTCTGCCTCAGAGGTCACAGACACATGATGCCTCATGTCTAGGATTCCATCCTTTGATGTCCAAAAACATCCTGACAAAATTTTCATAAGGGTCTATGTTTTTCAGTTCCCACCTCAAAGCACCAAATGCTGATCAGACTGTTTAAAAGTTGATAACTTCTGAAATGTCTCAGATTAGATATCCCACAATTTAGGGACTTCAGAATCATTAATAGTCATGATCATATTAATCCCCACCAACGGTTTCCAGTCTTCTTTCAAAGTATTCAAAATAAGTATTAAGGCCTAGCTTAGCAAATTCAGTTAATGCGGGTTTTTTTCCCTCTTCATCTGGTAACTGAATGTATAAAATCTTGCCTATTGGAAAAACTAGCTGAAGTATTTTCTGCATTGCAAATTTAAAGTAACTATTGTTTTAAGCTTACTTTTTTAAACCAAGCAAGTAACAGGAGAAAGTCTGGTTAATTTAACACAGAACAGAAGCACAGAAATTTGTGAGTTTCCATGGTGAAAAGCTGGTTAATAGTACAAAAGTTGTATTTTCAGAAGGTCTGTAGTTACTATGGTTTCAATATGTGTAAAACCACTTCAAATTTTATTAAGCAATAGCTCTTAACCTAGTTTCAGGAAAAAAATTAAAGTAGTGTTCCACAGAAGTGTAGGGTCCTTTCTAATAACATGTTTAAAACAAAACAGTAGTTACAAAGTTTAACATAAACCACTCACAGATCAAAGAAATTCAGAGATATAGTTTCCCCTCTTCCCTTGTGGTTACCTGGGCTTGATTTTGCCACCTTTTTACACTCAGTGCTGTGTGAACCTCATTTGGTGAACTGAGGCATTGACAGAAACTACCCGTTGGCCATTATTCCACCTTAATCATTAGTAGCATGGAAAATAACAATTCCTCAGTCCTAGGGGTATATTTTTAATGAGATGTAAGTCTCAATAGGCTGGCTTCTAGTGAAAGATAGAAGAGTGATTTGCTCAGAATAAATGAAATATTGTTCTGTTCTTCCACACTCCTTTCACCATGGCTGTATCTTTCTTCATCTGTGTGAACTTAATCGGACAGATGCACACAATATATTAACAAAAACCATGAAGAAGTCAGTTTCTGTAAGCATTATCATGTTAACTAGGAATCACTTTTTTTTTTCCTCTTTTAATTGTGTGGCAACACGATCAAATTTTTACAAACTTGCATACCATGCATCAGTCTATCTGAGACTGGAGAAACTGCAAAGGAAGACACCATGTCTGTCTTAACTAAAACTAATTGAATATTTTAAAACTTGAATTGTGATAATTTGAGGAAATACAAGAAATTTTTTAGATTTCTTACACCAGTTTATGCTAAGTGTAGAAAGACCAGAGTTTTTGGAAGCCTCATTGATTTCTTGTAAACTTACCTAAACATTGCTAAAGAGTTTACTTTTTCAAATTGGAGTTTCCTGAGCAATTTGCCATGTAGCTTATTTCTGAAGCTTCCAAGACTTGTTACAAGAAAGTCAGTCTTTCTCTGAGAACAAATATTTAATTTACGTCCTCTCTATGATTCATGATTGTGTGAATCAATAATCTCAGTAATATCACAATTGGACTGAAGTTCAGGAACTAAGAATCGTTAATTCCTATTCTTCTTAATCAATCTTCTCATTGAATTATCTTTTTTTTTCTTTTTGTTCAGGTCAGCCAAATAGCAGTTTTTAGTTTTTCTCCATTTATTCCAGTCTCTCCAAAACAGTTAAGAATTTGGTTTTATTCAGCAATAGTGTCTTTTAAAGTTGCATTTGCAGTACAAAATTTATACTCAAAAGCGGGATTCTATGCACAAAATGTTACTGAGAGAAATTAAAAATTACTGACATGCTACTTGATTTGTAAATTAGTACTTGTAAATGGCTCAAACAATTTTTGTGGTTCAATACAACTTTTAAATTATTTATTTGCAGAGGAAAAATAATAGATATTCAAAGACAATATTGCTTATAACTCTTAGATATGTCTCTTGGAAGTCTGCTCCCATGTAACATTTATTTAACAATGAGAAAAGAATGCTTGTGCGTGTACTTTAATAATCAAGGGTGTGTGATTTTATAATTGTTTAACACCTCTAAGCAGGTCAAACACTGTGTTCTTAAAAAGGTTTAAATGACTACTTACCTCTTAGAAATAAAAACAGAATTAGACCAAGGCATGGTTTGAACAATTGAAGAAAATACTATTACTTAAAAAATGGTTTAAAGCAAAAGCAAATTAAATACAGGAATGAAGCTGATTATCCTTGTTAGCTTTACTTCTTCTGTGAGGTTTATTTTTCCTCAGAGTGAGGATAACTGTCTGTGTACAATTAGCATATGTCCCTTTAGCATGTGTTTGCACATGTTTTCATGTGAACGTTCATTCTCAGATGCTGATACAGCCATGCTCATTGCATATGCCAACATGCATGCACTAACAGCATATTAAAAGGTGAGTCTGATGTAAAATCCCTTGCTTCTCACCATTAAATCCCTTCCCATTTCAGAATCAACAGTCACCATGACCAATAAGACCATTCTCACTTCCCAGAGAATAAATTCTCTTTGGAATTATTATTCCCTCAACCGCTTTTATATATCTGAATATAGTTATTATCTCCCAAGCAGTGTTTATCTCACTTTTTGTATTTATTAAAAAAAAAAAAAAAAGTTTAATGGGAAGTTTCCACCCAGACAACTTTCTAGTTTTGTGAAAACAAAGATGGCCACTAATAGCCTTAAACACTTTGTCTCCAACTTGACCAGACAAAATTCAATTCATATACCTTTCCTCAACCTTGAAGATTAATTTCAAAGTAGCCTGAGCCTGAGTTTATATTTTCATCATTTCCTATTGCTTTCCCTATCTATGCTGCAGAATGTACACTTTCCTGCCCATTAATGTCTGGGAGAAGTTTATCTGACCTTACATTAGACATCTAAGTCTGAGATTAGGTTTAGGTTTAGGTTTGTTGTATAGTCAGTTGATGTGAAGGGCAAGTCACCTCATCACAGGGTAGATCTCTATAATAAAGCATCATGTGGAGAATTTTTCTTTTCAAATATCAGCAGAAGCCAGGAAAGAGTAGCTTTTATTTAAGCTTCTACAGCACCTGTATTAAAGAAGGTAAAGCCCACCCTACATCTGGAAGAGTCTGTCCCTTTCTATCAAGCCCATTGTCAAAGATGAACATGACAGAACAATTTCACCACCATAGATTTATTGATGGTATAGCTTCTTCCCCTCAGATTTCTCTCTTACTGTCTTAATTAAATACTCAATAGTTGGTTTTTTTTTACTCTAACTGTACCGACCCTTGGGGACTTAATAGTTTAATAAATTCCACTGGTGTCAAATTATGAAATTTGTCATTTGGAATAGCCCAATGACATAGATTTTTTTTTTTTTTTCTCACTGCTTTGAAGAACACAAAACAAGACAGATAAGCTAAATACCAAATCCCACAATATTAAAAGAAAAAAGTACACGTAAGAAGAAGTGTGTGAATGTTTTGTGATAATTGGGAAAAAATACATGTATGACTACCTGGAAGAGAAATAGGCTTATATTGTGTATAGGCGTTTTTAAGTTCCCCTGGGCTATTCATTTCTTTATTTCTTAAACCCACATTCATAACTGCTCTAAAATAATACTTGAAACACTAGGTTTGGCAGGCATGTTTCCAAAACAGACACAGATTTAAAAGGTTTTGGGACCACACTATAGAGCATTGTCATGAAAACAGCAGGAAACCATGTCTGGTGACTCACAGTCACTTAATTGTTTCAGGGTTTTTTCATTAAAAAACAAACTAAAAACGCATTAGTGATTATAGTATACCTTTCCAATATGCAGTGCAAAAAAACCCAAAAGAAGCAGTATATTCAAAGATAATTACCCTGTAAAAGCAATGTTAAAATTATTCTGTCAAATCCACATCATTTTGTCATTGCATTAGCTGACTTTATTAGGACCTTTACAGTATCTGCTTTGAGAACCCAGCTGGCATCGAGCATGGCTTCTAAAAAAGATATTTTGCAGGTCTTTGTGAACAATAAATAATTTAAAAACCCAAACCAAGCCAAAACTCCTCTCATCTGTGCATCTCTCCTTATTTTTGTACTATTGTTTTATCAGGAGGAACACAAGCAATTCCCCAGATTGTTCATCCTCCTCCCACACCAGTTTGCCCCTTTTGCCTTCAGTCACTTACCTGCTCTGCTCTGTCCACGCTCGTCCCTTGTAGTGTTCAAATACCTCCTTATTCCCAAACTACTTTACTTCTAGTAATACTTTATGTGTATTTTCCTTCCAAACACATATCCACTTTTTGTCAAAGTCTCCCTTGGGCCCTCCTTACCTACCCTGAAAACTCACTGCCTTTAAATCTCTTGTCCTCCATTACATAATTCCTTTCAGATTAAGGTGCTATTTGATAGTCTACAAAATTATCACACTCCAGCAGGTCAGTCCTTAGTCCTGATAACAAGATTCTTTCTTCTCTCAACAGGAATTAAAATAAAAAGTAAATATCTCCCATCGTGGTGGAATAAGCAATCAAATTGCCTTGATGACCAAAGATCCATGACCTTTAAAATCTTCTTTCATGCTGCTTGCTGCTTGTTTCTCTACCTCTGCTAACTCAGACATCAAACCTAACACTTCACAGTACTAGTCTAGGCCTGAAAAATGCTCAGTGTGATTGTTATGTTCCACCCTGTGAAATAGGTCTGGTATGTCTCTCATTTGGGCGGTATTTACTGGGGCAGAGCAGAATGCTGCTGTCCTATCTGTTAGACATTAGCCCCAAAGATGGCTGGTTTAACTAGACAATCCCCCAAGGTGTAGGTTTCTGACCGGAGGGACAATATCATACATAAAAAGCCGATCCAAATCATCTGATACTAAAAGAACCATTTATTGTTCCAGCCACTTTAGAGGTGGATAATTGAATCATGATGGATCAATTCTTTCTGATGCATCCCTACCTGGAATATGTATGAATACATATATTCATTCAGGACACTCAGCAGTGGTGACACAGATGTGGGATTGACTTGTTTAATGGGTCCTTTGTCAAGCATCTGCACTAAGCCTCTTTTGCACTGGATGGTAAAACCCCAACAAAATGTCTGCAGCATTTTTCTAGTTTTTATAAGTATGTATTGCAAAGTTCTGCTTAAAACAATCAAAATGTCTCTCTGTGGAAGTACACTAATTATTATGGGCAATATTAGGAAAGGGTTTACCACCAGGTTTAAATGAGCAACTGATTGACAGTGGAATATGCTGGATTGTTCTGAAAGCATAATTAGAGAAAGCTCACTCTCACAGCTATTAGCGTTATTTTTAAACCTGCCAAATATAGATCAGAAGTCAAATGAAAATATCTTGAAAGGCTTGTGATTATTCATGCAAGTCTTAAATGTATTTGGGAATTCTTAGTCAGGACATCTTAAATATCATTGCCATGGGACTTTAAAATCACAGTGCTGATGAAATGTCGTTTCAGGAAACACTTGAGTGACATTTACTATTTAATGTTTCCCTGGACTTGTCTGCAAAGATTAGAGAAGAAACAGTTTTAGATTATGAATCAATGTTATCACACCCAAACTGATACAACACAAAGCAGAGAATATTATCCCAATAGCTTACAGGCAAAATACATTTCTGTAAGAAAACTTTTTGCACATCTCCTGGAGTACATGTATTAAAAAGGTTATAGGGTTCTCCCTGCTTGCTATGGATTTATTTTTGAGATGTCTATAAACACATCAGCTTTACCTAAGAAGGGAAATCTGATATTTTAGAAATATGTATGCACTAGAAGCAGCATAATTTCAAAGTGAAATTTAAGCAAATCAAGCCTTTTCTGCTGAAGACAAAATACAGGAGGAAAAAAAAAAAAAAACACAACAAACAAAAGAATAGACAGAGAAAAAATCCCCATGAAACAAATTACCATTGTTATGTTTTTTAATATTTTTTTCATATTTCCAGTCCTTTTGAATAAAATGTAAGGAGAAACAGATGATCTGCATAAGAACTATTTACTATGCAGATCAATGTTAGGACTGGTGTAACAGGTTCACTACCTGACCAGAGATGTAATCTGCAGACAGAAATACAGAAGCTAACGAGATCTTGGGAAAATCAATTTGGAGCACACTGTCCATAGTGTTTAGGTTCATTGAGAAATGAAGTGTCAGAGTTTCATTAGCTGCCTCTAATTTGTGGGGTTCATGTATTAGACAGTGTGTCCCATTCTTGGGATATATATTGCACTCCTGAGATGTGTATCCTGATCACATCCTTTGTGAACAGCAAGTGTTCTGTTATTAATCTGTACGTGTATTGTTTGCCTTTGAAAGGCAACTTGAGTGGAGAAGTAGGGAGACAGCTGTGTTGGAGTTTTTTAGGGGAAAAGGAGGGTGACAGATGCCTAGCAAAGACTCGCCTAGTTACCCCAGAAAGCTCAACATCTTCAAGATTGTTGCAAAAACCCCCATATTCACGAATGCTTGTTCAGCTACATGTAGTGAATCTGCTCTGGCAAGTATTCACAATCCCTTTTGTTTGCTTTCTCTGAATATTCAGGAGAATGATGTTTGATGAAAGAGATAGTGTTCCAAACCCTTGTGCAAATATGTATTTATTCCAGAAGTATTTGCATGAGGTCTTTAAAGCTGAGATCTAACTTTATTGGCATTTTTATTCAATAGTTTTCAACAATTTTTTTTGCAGTTAAAAATACAAAGAAATGACAACACTGTCTGAGGTTTGAGGAAGTACATGTAAAAAAGGGACCAAAGTCTGACACATAAGTATTTTATCTGACTGATATTCTGAGACACCTATCATTAGATTCCCTCTCTACCCTGCTGTTGTGGTGGCCCTCTCTCAAATGGTTGAGGGTGAAAGGGACTTCTGGATGTCACCTAGTCCAACCAACCTGCTTAAGCAGGTCCACCTAGAACTGGTTGCCCAGGACCATGTCCAGGCAGCTTTTTAATATCTCCAGGGTTGGAGACTCTACAACCTCTCTGGGCAACCTGTGTCAATGCTCAGTCACCCTGACACTGAAAAAGCATTTCCTGGTGTTCAGAGAAAACATCATGTATTTCAGTCTGTGCCCATAGCCTCTGGTCCCGTCACTGAGCACCACTGAAACAGCCTGTCTCTGTTTTCTTTGAACCCTCTCTTGATGTATCTGTATAAATTGATATCCTCTCTGAGCCTTCTCTTCTCTAGGCTAAACAGGGTATTTCAATACAAGAACCAAAATATTTTTATTTAATCCTTTCAGTCATAATCATTCATAAAGATGTTTGCATAAATATGTTAGTGAAATTTTAATCAATATTAGGTACATCATATAATAAGATCTGCATTGCTCATTTCGACACTGAGTTTTAAACGAGATCTACATTAAAATATTACCACTAAGAAGAACTTGTTTTCTAAAGGTAATAAAGCAAAAATATGTCTTTCAGTTTCAGGTGGGGAAAAAAAAATATTGAGAGTCGTGCTTATAATCAATCATTGCTAAAATACTGAAAGAAGAGGAGAAAAGGGGTTTATATTACAAGACAGATGAAGGGAACTAATTTTTTTTTTTTTTTTTAAGTGGTCAGTATGAAGAAACAGGCATACTGGACTAAATTTTTAAATGACATCCTGAGGCAGAGAAAGAACAGAGAAGCCAAATAATATAAAAAGAGAGTGATATGAATTATTCCTGAAAAATTCTTTAAGAAGGAGGTAGAAATGGGGAGCTTTCAAAATGGAACAAAACCACAAAAGAACCCCCCAGAAAAAGAAGAAATGGAGGGACAATGAAAACTCTAGAGAAGGGAAAAATAACATTCTTGTAATGGAGGTTCCATCTTGGGATATTTGTTAAAAATCAACAGTGAACCATGTACGGCACTGCAATGCAAGATATTGATGATGCAATAAAAATGATTAACAGCTAAGGCACACAACTGGGAATCAAGACATACTGTTTCCATTTCTGTTTTTCAGGTACTCAATGCAAGATTTTGACCAAGAGATTTATGTAAGTGCATCATTAATGTTTCAATTAGTACCAGCACTCTTGCATAATTCGCAATATATATTGCTGATTTAAAATGAATATTAAGCTGAAATGTAAGGACCTACAAAGAAGTTATCTAGAAGCCTGAGCCAGGCTCTTCACAGCAGTGAATGGCAGGAAGACAAGAGACAATGGACACAGACTGGGAAAAGAGGGCGTTTGAGTTGATATGAAACAAATCTTATTTGTAATGAGGACTGTCAGGCACTGGAATATGTTGGCAAAGGAAGCTGTCAGTGTTCAGCCTTTGAGGTTTAAAACCCAGCAGGATGAAGCCCTGAGCAACCTGATCTCACAGCTCACTCCACCACTTTCAGCAAGTAGTTGGACCAAAGACCTCCCAGAGTCCCTTCCAACCTGAATTATGCTCTAATCCTACGATTCTACATAAAATAGAGGTGCAATTTTACCTCAGAGCATTCTGAGCTGACTGAAAGCCTTATGACTGCATTAATGCAGGTCTGATCTAAATGTAATACACTTTTTCTCTCAAAAAGTTATATGAAGTTGGACCTGTTGCCACCCCAGTGCAATAAGCTTGGGTTTGGTCAGCTTTCTGTGTAAGAAAATCAGGCTTATGCTTCTTAGAATATCGCCTCAAGACAAAACCCTTATACCTCAATTTGGTACCCATAATACAGGGTGTTTCATAAGGGTATTGTGAGGATACAGTCTTTATTATGTGTAAGATGTTAAATTCTGTAGTTATGAAAAGTCTATAATCATAAATTAAATTAAACAAATCATATTTCAATTTTACCAAGTAATTACATGCCTTATCTGGGAAAAAGCAGGACAGTCCATTCAATTGGGCAGGAGAAGTCTAGCTGTGAAAAAGGGCAGCTAGATGGGAGACACTGATTATGGAATGAAGCATTTTGAAGGAAAATCATTATCATCCTAACTAGCATAAAGCATCAGAGAAGATGCTGCTAATTTAAATGAGCCCAAATATGTCCACAGCAGAGAGTATCTTTAAGCTGAGTTTTATTTCTCTTTTATTCACAGAGTAACATTTTTGTGGTCTCAGGCATATAATATTGGGGAAAGCTCAAGGTGTGCCAGATGAAAAAGATGTTTGGGATGTCTTGCTTCACCTCTCAATAGAGTTTCATCCAAACTGATAGATTTTTCCTCAGAGATTGCCCTCAGACATGCTGACTACCAGGAAATGGGAGGAGTCCACCTGACAGCCCAAGACAACTTGTATCCGAAGGGGATATTGCCAGGCATAGAGTGTTTGTGCTCCATTCCTACCGGAGTACAATGAGGGGGTCTACACTGCACTTGATGTGCAAGTGTGAGAATATATTTAAACTAAACAAGTTTTCCATGGTGCTGTCTTGGGACCAACCTGTAGACAGTCTTTCTAGCCAGCCTGGTAGCAAGTCCTGAGTATTCACCTGTGTGCAAAATACTCCAGACTGCAAACTTTTAATATTCTCCCACATTTCTTTTCCCCTTAGGAAAAGAAATCTGAAGTGTTTATCTTTAATTGTAGCCATCCAGAAGCTAGGTAGGTTTGAAAGGAAGCACTGGCCTCTGAAAGCACTTTTACTTCCAGTGATAAAAGATTGAGCTGTGATGCCTATCTTACAGATGGGGAAATGGAAGTGACCTGAATCTCACACAAAGCGTTTATCCATAATGATCTAGAAAGATTGTGTCAAAACTAGGAACTGAATGTAGATCATCTAGGTTCTTGTCCAGTACTTAAATCACAGGTCTATGTTGTGTTGATGACACATAATTCACAAAAAAAACCCAAGCAAACAAGCAAACAAACAAACCCCAAAGAAACAAACAAAAAAACCGCCACCCAAACTATTTCTATCATCATTATTATGTATTTTAGGAAATCTGGTGATGATAGACCAGTGTCTCCACAAAATGTGAGATGAAGTTGGCTAGTTGGTCCCTGCTGACTTCTCAGATAATTATAGTTAAAGAACTAAAACCCTAATATGATTTTTAAAAATGTGTAATCTAAAATGTATACATGAAAGAAATACTGCAGATCACTGTCTCAGGCTCTGCACAAAACATATCGATCTATAGATTCCTTTCTCATAATAACCACTATGTTTATTACTTCAGTTTTCTTTCTGCTACAGTGGTTCTTATAATAAGCTCCCCTAGTGATTTTTGAAACATGGAAAAAATCTAACCTTATTTTGTCCAGCTGTTCAGACAAATTAACAATGCCACCTCTGATTTTTGTTAATATAGAAGCTAAGACTGAACTGCATGTTCAGAAATCATTTGTGTGTAAGAAGCTGTGCTCCTGATCCCATGCCAGCTTAGGGGGAAAGACAGATGTAAACAAAGATGCCATCCTGTGTCCTTGAATAAACTCTCTTTACCAAGGTCTACTCATAGGTATTTATTTCTTTGTTTTATTTTTTTTTCTCATTATGGAGGCTTTGTGTTAAGTTCTACAGTTTCACTCTTCAGAGTGAAGCGGGAAAATTGATGGTGGAAACAAAGCTACCCTTGCTAGGAAGAGGTCAAAGGAGCACAGCTTCAGACCTAGTGGAAGCACCTGGTCCAAGACAAATATGAAGAATTTAGAGGAAAGACAAGGAGGAAAGCTTAACTTAGGAGGCCACTGGAGGAGGGGCACCCCATATATCCTGTGAAACAGACACATTTTCAGTCAAGTGTTAATAATTCAGTCTTCAACCACAAGGATCTCAAGCCCAAACCTTGTAGTGCACATCAGGGTCACAGACAGCAGTAGGTAGCTTCAGTCTCTGCAGAGCGAGGGAGTAGGGGACCAACCCACCATGAGGTCTTTAACTATCAGGACTCCTTGGGCTTCCCTGAGTAAAAGGAAATGGCAGTTTGACAGCAGAGCTCATGAGCTGCACTATTTCTCCCCCCTGCTTCACTCCTTATTCATGCACGCTTTTCAACCTAAAGGATCACAACCCAGCTCAAACCACTCAAGAAGATTTTGTTGCATGGACCCTGTTTTCTTTTAGTCTTAGCCTGCATGCTAAGGTGAACATTTAACCTCTAAGTTGCCTCATATTTTACAACAGAAACAGAATGTCTCATTGGAAGAGCTGGTCTATAAAACATGGACTGCCTGTGTGCTGGATTCAGCCAGG
>NW_010256193.1:0-23082 GCF_000690775.1 Eurypyga helias
CTTCCACTCTGTGACTCTGTGAACTCCAGGTGGGGTATCATGAGAAATGAGCGCCAATTGATTGATTAATGAAAATTACTCAGCTTGAACAACTGTATGTTGGGGACTGGTTTGGAGCATTCCCAATTCCTTTGTATTTGCACTGCACCCAAAAGGGAAAAAAGGGCATTTCAACAGCCTGAAACAAAAGATTTAATTTTCAAGCTGCAGAAGATGTTTTTTAAAATAAATTTGATATACAGTTTAGTGGAACATGTTTCAGGCATGTGTAATATTTTGACATGAATGGCTGGGGCTTATTATGGGAAAAAAGTTTCACTCTAGAACATCAGTGCCAGGCCCTTACTGCATATGACTGGAGATTTATGCTGAGGACCCTGATCAAAGTTATTTGACTGAATGTCAGGAAAGATTTTTTTTTTTTTTTTTTTAATGTGTTTCAAATAATTACTGTAACGTCCTGGCCTAATTTCACCTCTGCTCACCAACATTGACTTCAGCCAGGAGTGGGTTTGACCCTCATTATTTCTCTCATACTATCAACCAGTCCCTGTTGTTACAGAAAATATTTACAAGCTGCCTTAGAGAAAAGTTCAGTACCCTCTAGCAGGATTAATATCATAGACATTCTTTGCATTTGAGGTGCTTTGTTTTCCCCTTAAAAACTGTAAGCAGCTTCATTACTGCACTGTAACGAGTCTCCATCTTCCTCTAATTAGCTGGGAGTCATTAAAACACTGAGCATGTTTTGGCACATGTAGCAAAGCGAACAAGCCTGGAGTACAGATGAAGTACTTGGTAACCCTGAAAGCTTTGGACTGTGTGGAGGAAAAGAAAAGAACAGAAAGCAAAGCATAAATGTCATCAGTTCTTACACAAACCTGAGGAGAGGGTTCACAATATAAACACACTTCAATATAAAAGGTAGTTTAAACTGCTTGTTCAGTATTTCTCAAACTGAAATCGATGCTTAGGTAAGAAAATAGAGTATGTGTTCAAGACCTTCAAATATTTTTAAAATATGTGTGAGGGCCCGGAAAGACCTGAACTGTCTCCTTAACCTATTTCTCTGTGATCTTGTTCAGATAACTGTATCCTTCAGCTTCTAGCTTTCATCTGCTAGGCAGTTAAAATATTCTCCAAAGGTGTTGGTGTGTAATGATCAGGACTGAATGAGCAAGTGCAGATTTAATATGTGCACACCTACATACACCAGCTGTCTTTGGGACAAAAAACTAACTCGTATGCTTTATGGCAGATGTCTGCATTGTGCAGCTCCTCGTCTTTGTCAGTCAGCAACAGATTCCTGCGGATGGTCGATTAGCCTTGTTTCCCTGAAAGCCATTTGCTTTGCCCTTCAGCTAAAACCATGTCTCAGCAGTTGGTTGCATATTCAAATGGTGTGCTGCTTTGGGTATAATGCTTAGCATTAACATTACTGCATGCATATATTGTACCATAATACTGCCTTATCATAAGAACCACAGAGGAATTTTTATAAACCCTCCACTTTTGTTTCCTGTAAGATGGCTGTATGAAAGGACTGACCTCTGTCGTTGAATGGGACTTTACATTCTTCAAGAAACAAATGAACAGAGATTGTCTGCCAGAACTTACCTCAGTCCTCTTCTTCCCATCTCATCAACTTGCTTTCCCACTGCTCTGTTAAGTCACTGCGAAAGCCCACAAGGAAGAGCTGATACCTCTCACTGGGCACCCTCCCTCAGCATTATGCCAACTGGGTTTTCATCTTTCCCTGTTTTTGTACTAAGGTACTTCACCCAGTGGAGCACACACTGAGCCCTGGACCTTTGTGGTAGTGCAAGATCCATATTTAAAACATAAGATTCGTGAGATTGTAGAAGAAGAAGAAGAAATCAACTACAAAAAACGGATGGGAGACAGATGGGTTAATGACCTGAAAAGACTGAGGTAAGAAAAATTCAAACTGAAAATACTCACCTTGATTTTGAAAACCTTATTTTGAAAATATTCTTCCAAGTCTATGTTCCTTAAAATTCACAGTTTTCTGGTGCTGCTCAGGAGGGCAGCTGTGTAAGTATTTCCCACATCCTGCTCAGAGAAAATAGAGGAAATTGGGGTCAGAGACTGCCCCAGCCAGAGAGTTGCCAGTGTCACTACACTGTGGTTCTTTTGCTAATTTATAGCTGGGAAGAAAAGACTTCTGTCTGAGGAAAGTGAAGTTCTCACCTAGCAAGAGCTGGGGAAAAAAAAAAAAATTACTATCTGTTTTAATTCTGGTTGCCTTGTTCTTAGGGCCAGGTGAAATGCAGCATCTGAATGACACAGCCTACTTGCTTGTGGGATGGTGTGAGAAGCAGAAAAGGCCTTGACTTTGTGTAAGCACTGCTCAGCAATAGCTAAAATTATTATCAACACTACCAACATTGTTTCCATCACAAATCCAAAACATAACATCATACTAGCTACTGTGAATAAAATTAACTCTATCCCAGTCAAAACCAGCACACACACACACACAAGAAAAACCTACTATGCCTGTGTGCTTCAATCTTACCAGAAGAAGAATGAAGTGACTAAGATGTCCAGCACGCTTTTTCCTCTTGCATGGCTTTGTCTTAATTCTCAAGATGATGGGAATCTTACTGAAAGCACCACAATTAAGAAAGCTGAAGTGACAGAAGAAGCTTGTCTTGAATTCTTCTAGTATTCTTATCCATTTCTTTCTCCATCTCACTTTTAATATATTTCTAAGATTTATGTTTAGAAAGAAAGTCTTAAAAATATGTATAGCATTGTGCCTTGGTGACTGGGTCGTAAGATTGCCTCCAGTAAAAGGAATTCTATACTCTCCATCTTGAACCCTTTCCAAGCATTTGGCTCCATCATTTGTTTGGGGTTTCTTTATATAACCTCTGTTGCCATAACTCTTGTCCCAGTTTTTTCCTGTTGTTTTCCAAACAATGAAGCTCCCAAAATCACTGGGAGCTTTTCTGCTGACTGAGGTAGCCCCAAGGCTTGTTTCTATGCAATTGCTGAATTATGTAATATTTAACTGTCCCAAATGCCTTCCAAAGTCTGATTGACTTGCTTAACTTTGCACAGTGGGAAGATGTCTACTGAGTTTTGGCTTGTAAAATGAAGCATATGCACAAAGCTTTACAGGGCTGATTTAACCTGCTTGTTTCATGATGTTTTATTTTTCAGGTGCTTATGTGCTATGTAAGCAACTAAAATATAGTATTTTTTATATATTGAGCGAGAACAGTAGAAAGAACACATTTCCTTACCTAAACCCCACATCATAATTGTACATACTGTAATAAAAAAATAGGAACCAAATTAATTCTAACAAGGCTGAAATACCCAGAAACAGAATAACATTTTTGTGCTGTGAGAATATATTTAAGTTCAAACCTCAGAACAAGAAGTTTTGAACTTTTCTGCCAGCAATTTTCCCTGCGATTACGAAAAAGTTGGCACTGCTGGTAATAGGCAGAGTTGCAAGTCTGCAAAATTGCAGGATTTAAATAATCTCAAAGGCAAATGCTCATGAGGCCAGTTCATAGATAAGAGGTCAAGAATTACCTATTTTTATGCAGTTCCACTCTTAAGAGTGAGCACATCAACTTCTCAGCCGAATCTGTTAAAATTGAGACCTCAATTCAAGCTTTTATTTCTTGCCTTTTTTTTAGAGATGTTTCTGTTTAAGCTGATAATACTTAATCCTTTGCAGTAAATGCACTAAGTTTTTGTCTACTGTTATAATTGTCACGTACATTTAATGTCCCCTTGTAGACAGTAAATGTGATTTACAGGAAAGTGAAAAGGCTGCAAAATAAATGTCTTAAAACAGTTTTTTCTTTTTCAGAACAAACTGGATCAAAGAGTACTTGGACACTGCTCCATATCTGATCCTCATTTTCAAGCAGGTATATGGGCAGCTTCCAAATGGCAAAAAGAAGACCCACTACTACAATGAAATCAGCGTTTCTATTGCCTGTGGTATCCTGCTTGCTGCATTGCAGGTAGGTTGACAGAACCGACATAGTGGCGGCCAATATATTGGTTTGGATTACATACTAAGACTATCCTTCCCAAATGAGAGTGGAGACCAGTTTAGATTTTAACATTATCAGTTCTCTGGAGTACTCTAATTCCTGGCAATACGTCTTAGTTTTTAAAGTTATTTTGCACAGGCCCACATCTGAGAAGGTAATTCCTACCCTCCGTACTGGTTAACAAGAATAAAAATGTAATGCAGCTGTCACTCTTCTGGCACAGGCTTCAGCCCTGTGGTTTCTGCCTTAGGCTGACAGGGTCAGCAAATTACCCAAGGGTGACTGTACCGTGCCACACCAGCCCTTTCTTTCAGTAATCTCTAAAAAAATGACTTGACCCCAAATAGTTTTTAGTACACAATACAATGCTGGAAAAAAAGAAATCAGGGACTTATCTCACAGAACAGGCTGTACTATTTCCATCAGACTTCCTGAGGCTTTTCTGAAAGTGAACTGATTTCTAAAGCTCAGCATGTTTGACTTCAGCCAGTTGGATTTTCTTGGTGGTGGTTTCTCAGTGCTCAGTTCTGCACATTGTACCTGATATATTCACGCAAGTGTTAAAATAGCAAAGATATTCTGATCGCTAACTTGGCCCGTCAGCAGGATAACAGCAAGGTGCCATCTCTGATAGTAGGCCAGTTTCCTACCAGGAACTGTCAGTTCTCCATTCTGTTGTGAGTGACACTTCCCTGACTGCATTGCTGCTCCTCAGGAGGATCTTTAGGATGGGAAAGCTGAAAATTGAGCAGTGCAGAAGCACATTGCTGGTGTGTTGCTGCTCTGCTGCTGCACATTGCTTTGTATTTTCCCTCCACGGAGCTGAGAGCAAGGGGGATGCACAGGGAATGTGCACTGGGGAAACAGCACTATGTCACTAGCGCCTTAGTCAGAAGCAGTAGGAATGACAAGGCTCAACTTTCCCCTGAGCCAGCCCATCATTAGGTGGGATTTTGGAGGCTTCCTAGCAACCATTGGGCTCCTTAATCAACGCTCTCTCTTTCCCAGATTATTAGAAACTCATTGACAGCATGAAAGGACACAGTGCCATGGACTCACAACGTTCAGCACCACTGCTATTAGCTCTTCTCCTCTGCAGAAGGTGATAGACGTTACCTAACGTGACAGGGCCATCGCCTGTGCCTGAGCACCTCTCCCTAGCTACATTTTATATCCCAAAGCCTCCCAAAATGCTTGCAGAGAGAGCGAGACTGAAATCCAAATGTGCGACTCTCAGGCAGCGCCTCTGTTGTGTGGTCACATCTTGGATAATGTCAGGTCTTTACTATTTGTTAGATTGTTTAGGGTTTTGGTGAGATTTTATATGAGAGGAGTGATGCATACATATTATTTTGGGATTCCGATGTAAGCCAGGACAGTGGCCACTGTGAGAGATGGCAAGAGGCTCCTGTGACAACTTCTGATGCAGGTGTGTGTCCCCTGCTCTGTGAGGTACAGCTCTTGAGCAGGATCAAGTGTTCACAGAGCTGTAAGGCATCTTCCTGCCAGCTGTATGAACACAAGAACCTAAACATTTCTCTGTATGAGGTGAATGCCATGGGGTGGTATTTCAGTGGTATACTCACAACTGCCTCTCAGCTTCAGCATAGCCATGGGTCCCCTGTTACACTGAACACTGCAGGCAGCTCCTGCTGCACAGCATACAGACTTCAGAATGTGTTGTGCTGTAGTGGAGAAACGCTGTACTTTTCTGTAAGCAAAACAGGCGTCTTTCACAGTGTCACTGAGGCTGCATACAGACCTCAGGAGGAATGTGTTGTGCTGTAGTGGAGAAACGCTGTACTTTTCTGTAAGAAAAACAGGCGTCTTCCACGGTGTCACTGAGGCTGTTGGTAAATCAGATGTTCTAGAGCCTGCAGCAGAGTCTAACGAAGCAGCATTTCTGGGCTAGTCAGTACGAGAACGTGTACCGGTCCGGTGGGAACAGCAGACACAAATACAGAGCACAGCCCTCGGTCTCACTCTGTTACTGTCTGTCTTGCTGCAGAACGCAGGTCTGTACACCGTGACCTCCACACCCCTCAACTGCGGCCCCCAACTCCGGGTGCTGCTCCAGCGCCCACCCAATGAGAAGCTACTCTTGCTGCTCCCTGTTGGCTATCCCAAGAAAGATGCTACTGTGCCTGCGCTGACCCGAAAGCCACTGGAAGACATCATGGTGGTCATGTGAGCCCGTGCCACAAGGAAGGAGCACATCCCTGCAGCTGGCTAGTAAGCGGCAGCCCGCTGAAGTTGTCATTGCTGTTTCTGTGTATCGTCCTTCTACGTCGCTGCTGCTCTGACTACTTACACCTGTATTTCTTTTAGTAAGCTGCTAATAGCAGTGAGCAGCCAAGCACTGTGCATTTGGCGGGTGCTATTACCAATGACCCCTGGCAGCTATTCCAGGGGACACGTACAATGGCATTTAAATGACCTTCATCACTCAATTTTCCTTATGCATTGTAGGGGCAAAGCTTTCCTTCAACTGGAATGTATATTCTCCTCATACTTTTGAGATTAGCATTACACAGTTATTTTCACTTCAGAATTTTAATGGAGGTTGTATTAAAAGATATGAAGAGGTCATACTCAGCTGTCTTATCTTGGTCAATGTGTGCTGGCTAAATGCCCCTTCCCCTTCACTGTGTTCAGTTCTGCATGGGAGGAAGCTATTCTTCTCACATACAGTAGCATTTTCCCTACCTGACGGATCTCAGAAACCTTGTCTATACCAGGCTTTCTTAAGCTATTGCTGCTACAAGGGTCTTTAGCTGGGGGAGATCTAGTAGAAAGAAGGCATCCAAGTAATTTCCTTGTTACCAAAATTTTATTTGTACAGGTTCCAGGCACAGTGAGGTCATATGGCAGCTATCAATTTTGCCCTCTCTATTTGCCGCTTCCACTGGAAGCACCCCAAAGGGAGCCATTATTCTGGTTATCCTGTTTATATCTACAATGACACCAGTTTAACACTGAAATCTAAACTGCTTTGGAGACCCTGACGCGTGAGAGGTGCTTTCATGTCACACCAAATCAGACATATTCAGGTTTATTTTAAGGTCGCTTCCCACAAAAGCAATGCTCCCTACTAAAAGCCTTGTCTACTGGGAAGAAGTGAATGGTGGGGTTGTGGTTCCTGCCAGCTTTGCAAGCAGCACAAGATGAAAATACTGAGAGACATCCTTCCCTGAAGCTGCCGATATTCTGTGAAATACTTTCACATTCTGCTTTCTGCTGCATGTAACTTCAGGTAAATTTAGCCAAATTGGCTTCAGCCTTCTTTGGGCTTGTTCGAGTTTACTTGCTGCAACTTCCCTGAAGTCAGTCCTTTTAACATGACCTGTTGTCAGCTGAGCAAGTTGGGGGACAGTATTTTGCAGAGGTACAGCTTTTGCAGTGCCAATGCCTCTGTCAAACAATAAGAAAAACTGTTTTTCACTTTGGCAGACCATTTTGCCAGTATTTAGCAGGCATAGCTATGTGTTCATCTGTTTCAGTAGCCCCATTTCACATCCTCAGTGGTACAGCAATGGCAGGAAGAGTTTCTCTTGCAGACTTGAAATGAGCTTTTATAACTACAATAAAAAAAAAAAAAGTGTGCCGCATCTACATGCTTTCAAGATCTAAAAGCTAGTCAGGGGCAGAGGGATGAGCTGAACTGAGCCAAGGCCGACTGGCTGCAGGTTACCAGTTATCACATACTAAAGGTGCTGTAGCAAGCTTTCTGTATGTCCAGGTGCTGCTCTGCCATATCAGGCCCCTTCACAAAGCAGTTCGTACCTGCTGTAAACGTATATAAGCCCAATTATGTTTGTTATAGAGTTCACATCGATAGAGGACTTTTTCAGGAATTTTTTTTCAGGAAGAGAACATGCTGGGAGGGATGTCTCCCACACAACCAGTAGGGATTATTTAGTTTTGATATTCCTCTCCTTATTATGTTTAAAACCAAGATTAAAAGATTTGACAGGGTTAGCAAAATACGCTGGAAATTAGCATCTCTCCTCATGATACCTTATGACCACATCTCTGAAAGGCTCTGGACTTAGTCTACCCACCTCTTCTAGAAAATGACTACTGCTCAGATGGGAACTGAGTCCTTCAGAAAACTTTGCTCTAAATAATAGTATTCTAGAATCACAGACTAGAATCACAGAATAATTAAAGGAGTGGTGGGCTTCCAACATTTATCCTCTCCAAATCTCTGCTCAAAGCAGGTCTAGTTAGGTCAGGTTGCTCAAGATCTTGTCCAGTCAAATCCTCACACTTGCTGTTCGTGGCTTGGATGCATGCACATTTCACTGAGTGAAAACTGGCTGGATGGCTGGGCCCAAGGAGTGGTGGTGAATGGAGTTGCATCCAGTTGGCAGCTGGTCACCAGTGATGTTCCCAGGGCTCAGTACTGGGGCCTGTTCTCTTCAACACCTTTATAATGACCTGGACATGAGGATCAAGCGCACCCTCAGTAAGTTTGCGGACAACACCAAGCTGGGCAGGAGTGTTGATCTGCCTGAGGGTAGAAAGGCTCTACAGTGGGGTCTGAACAGGATGGATCGATGGGCTGAAGCCAATTCTGTGAGGTTCAACAAGGCCAAGTACCGGGTCCTGTACCTGCGCCACATGCAACACTAAAGGCTTGAGAACGAGTGGCTGGAAAGATGCCTGGTGGAAAAGAAGCTGGAGTTGTTGGCTGACAGCCGGCTGAATATGAGCCGGCAGTGTGCCCAGGTGGCCAAGAAGACAAATAGCATCCTGGATTGTATCAGAAATAGTGTGACCAGCGGGACTAGGGAAGTGACTGTCCCCCTGCACTGGCTGCACCTTGAATCCTGTGTTCAGTTTTGGGCTCCTCGCTACAAAAAAGGTAGGTGAGGTGCTGGACTGTGTCCAGAGAAGGGCGACATTGCTGGGAAAGGGTACAGAGCGCAAGTCCTGTGAAGAGAAGCTGAGGGAACTGGCATTGTTTAGCCTGGAGAAGAGTGGACCTGCAGAGGTGAGAAGTGTCACCCAGGAGCACGGGATGTCACAGCTTCTTTTATTTCTTTGGCTAACATTAGCTATATCAGACATCTAAGAAAGCTATAACCTCTCAGCCAAGTCTTTGCCTATAGAGATGGAACTCCCCTACGTTTGTGGAGTGTAAATAATACGGAGAACAATCAATGGCATGAAAGCTGGGCAACAAGTCCATTCAAATTTAAAATGGAAGAGAGTCCTTGAAGCTTGAACCAGTGCAGCAGCAAGTTACCAGTTAAATATCACATCCAGTTGGGGTTGTGTGTATGTAATCACTATTAACCTCAGCTACAAGACTGGAACTGCATTAAACTAGTTCTGATAGCAACACAGGCAGCGAAAGCAGTCCAAGACGCAGGTAATGCAGTCTCAGACACGAGAAAACAATACTGACCCGTGAGGTGGGTAATGACCATCACCTCAAGGCATCAGTTACCAAGTAGTTTGGTATATAGCATTGAGGGAGGAAGTGTTTGAAGGATTTTTAAGAAAACTGTGAAGTTCTCGGATTCATTTATGAGGAGCAGTCCTGAGCCTGAGGTAAGTTCTTGTCTCTTACCTGAGGGTAAGATCTTGTAACCGAGATCGCTAGTGACTCAGCTTGAAAGTGTGAAACCAGAGTCAGACTGTTCTGTCCTAGAATGTGACAGTGTTGGTGGAGTTGTCCTGAGGAACACCTCTTGCACATACCAAGTTCAAAGTGCATATATTGAGTGGATGTAAGGAAGAAGTTCTTCACCGAAAGGGTTATCACACACTGGAACAGGCTGCCCAGGGAGGTGGTGGAGTCACCATCCCTGGATGTGTTTAAGAGACGGGTGGATGAGGTGCTGAAAGATATGGTTTAGTGGTGGACAGATACGGTTGGACTGGATGATCTCTAAGGTCTTTTCCAACCTAGTGATTCTATGATTCTATACATGCAGAGCTGTGCAGACCCACAACAGTCATAGATGTGCTTCAAAGGGGACGTGCTTTAACAGACTGATTTATTTTCTGTTGGAGAAGCAGTAGGGACACTGGTCTGTAGATTATGCACCAGATTTTAATGAAGCTTTGGTGTCATTGTTTTTGCAGTGCGAATGGTCCAAATGTCACAAGGCTTTTGGCATTTTCAAACTATTCCTTTAGATCTTTCATAGGATGGCAACAATTCATGAAGCTTGCAGAAGGCTGTCAGCACCAGTTCTCTGTGGGACCAATGCCAAGGTACCACTATTTACCAAAGAGAAGCATGTTCCCCAGCAGATTGCTGTGAAAGACATTGCTATTAAAGTAGTACTAACAGGTGGAAGGAGTAACAAAAAATTCTGGTTTTGCCTTCCAGGGACAAATAAGTATGAGATGTGATGTCTCATGCAGCAACTCTTCCCAGTGACATGAAGTAATTTATAAAGCTGTTGTGACTTCTTATTTTGTATAAGCAACATACTCGACGTTCATGTGAGCCACTTCTTCTCTAACAAGGTGAACTAAAATAATGGCTTTAGAAAGACAGAAATATAGATTGGTATCCAGAAAAAAAAAAAAAAAAAAAAAAACAAAACACACACAAAGAGGAAGGAGGAAAATGCTGAATTAAGTTTTGTTAAAGCTGCAGGAGCCTCTGAGAGTGCTGTTCCTGCAACAGGCTTACATGTGTTGCTGCAATCCCAAGGTCTAGCCAGGGTTGATGAGACACAGTACCTACATGCATGAAGTTAATGAGGGATGAATGGCTTCAATAGGAAAGGTTTTTTGTGGGGAAGTTTTGGGTTAGGGATGTGAAAGTTTTTAGCAAGGGTACTTTTGGCATTGCAGCATTAATCAGTAATACTCCATTCTGCTGTGATCACCCCTTTTTCAATCTGAAGATCTTAGGCTGCTTGCAATAATTGTGTAACCCCCGAGTACTAGTAAACTTGTTCTTTGTGCTTTATGACTGAGGAAAAAAGAAACAGGAGACAAACTGCAATTACTCGGTGATGCGTAGGTGTTCACACAAAGGGGTGAAAGAGCTGAGGAGAGGAGCTTTCCTGCACTGCTATAGCAGCAAGGGTTTGGCGTTGGCCATTCTGTTTGTTCCTGTTTACAAGCTGGGATGTGTTAAATTTAGGCTTGAATTGATTTGAGGAGGTTATGTAGCTATTGAGAAATCTGTGTCACTCCTGAAATTATGTGTAAAGGCTACTAATGAGAGATGATTTAGCTGTTCCCAAGCAGAACAGTTGTGGCAGCACTCCTATTTGGTATAGGGCTTATTATTTCTTACAGTGCTTCTTAGTCTTAATACAATACAGCAGCAACTCATTCTCTCATTTTGGTGTCTGTTTCCCTTTTTGCTGGAAAATGGAGATGAGGCATATGGTAGGAGAAAAAACGTTTTAAATTCAGTGGAATATAAATATTGTTCAAAGGAAAAAGGTGCTGTAATCAATAAGCAGAATGTTAGACAGTTACACATGGCTTTATAAACTTAAGTATTAAGTAATCATGTATTTTATGCAGTTTTGCAAAATGGTATAAAGTAAGAGCATTCTCAACTTTAAACTAGGATGAATTATCAATTAATTTTAGTAGTAGCTGGCCCTGCAAAGGGAAGAAAAACAAACTTCAAAATGAAGCACTGAAATATTTATAAATACGCTGTCTATTTAGAAATAAAAAGCCACTAGAGATACTGACTCATTTTGATTAACTGCACTTTTGAGAAAGTACGAAAAGAATTGCGATTATTTCCTTTTACTGCATCGGAGACCAAAGCAGCATATGCAAGTGTAATCTCTTGAAAGAGATTTAGGATGTGTTTCATGCTGAACTGTATTTCAGACTGCCCTTGAAATGAGAAGTTGTGTTTCCAGGCTGTCTGCTAGCTAGGATGTCAAGCCAACAACTGATCATCTGTATGTAGGATTCCAGGTAGCATGTCAGCTTAAGGGTATGTTATGAGTTGAACGGGGCTCAGTAGCTTATTTCTGTAGCTCAGTGAGATCTCAGCATGATGCACAAACCTTAAATACATTGCATCCCAAATGTCTCACTTTGCTACAACAATGTCATAAATGAAAGTTGGTCAGTGGACGGTACAAAGTAAGGAGATTTCTTGTGGTGACCACTAACTCCAGCTGTGCATGTATGTGTAAACATGTATGCATAAGTGGTATGTGTATACGTATAAAGCAAAGCTGAAGAATGTGGCACAGCACTATTGTGCTTTCCCCACGTGCTATGGATTGTTGCTTCATAAGTGGCTGTAGTTTTGCCCCTTTCCCAGGGAAGGAATTTTAGGCAAACACCAAACACTGCTGGTTTTGGAAGGTATGGCATTAAGTCTAGGAAGAAAGGTTTAAGGGAAGAAAGACTCTGAAAAAGTGTCTTGCTTCTTACCAGAAGGTAGGGATGTTTTATATAAGATCACCTGCCTTCTCCCTGCTACCTGGTGCACGTTGAGTACATTCATGATGAATGAACAATGGCAAAATGATAGCTGCTTCTTATCCATTTTTTCATGTTATCTACCTGAACTTCTTTTCTGTCCTTCATTTCTCATCTGTCACATGGCACCATTTTTGCTATAGGTACTCTCTGAACTTTGAGCATGATGTCCCTTTTCTTTAATGAAAACATTAAAGTTTACTATTAATATTAATTAATAGTTATTTAATTAATCAATCTTCATTTAGTTAATTAATATTTCTTTAATTAAAGTAATTAATATTAATTACTTTAATCGTAGCATTAGGTACTAACCAAACGGTATTGAACCTCTCATGAATTCGATTGCTTCAGGGTTTTGGAAGCTCTAAGGCTACTTGTACTCTGTCTTCAGTAACAGGATTTCAACTTGGCATCCCAGAAGCAAGTAACTTGATGTGGTTGTATGCTCACAGGCCTGGTTTTCCCTGCTGAAGATCATGCTGTCATGTTAATGATCAGATTCAGAACAATATGGGCAGGTGTTTTTATTCTAACCTTCAAGCCTGTCTCTCTCTCTCTAGCTGCTGTTCTGTAATATCAAACAGTACCTGATGGAGTATTTACTGTGGGGAGGACCAGACCTATAACATGGTTCTCAGGCTTTGCGTGTGAGTTCTGGATACAGATCTTGGCCCTTTCACCTTACATAAGGTAGCACTTCATGCCTTATCAGCCTTTGCTATGCAGCAGTCTGCTATGTGTAGTTTTAATAACAGAGTGGGAATACCAACTTTTCAAGGCCATGGTCAGCCCACGGAGGTAAATGACTTAGCCTTCCCTTATTTGCTAGGATGAAGGTGTAAGCCATTTCATATATCAACTCCATTAGCAAAGCTGGTAAATTGAGAGTTTTCCACATGTAACTTACTTCTGTTTAAAGGGAATGTAACTTTACACTTGATGTACGGGTTCAGCAATATTTGACAGAAACAAACCTGAGTACCATGTGAAGTGTGTTGAGTTGGCAGAATAGCTGGGAAAACAGCAAGCACAGGTGAGTAGCAAGATCCCCATGTTTGTGTGCTTACTTTCACTGAGATTTTTTTTCTCTGTGTCAATACCGCACCTGAACTCCATTCACATGTGTAACAAAAAGTGATCCTGACTCCAAAGTTTGCGTCTTCCTTTCAGCTCAATTTGTTATACTATCTATTTATAATTAGATGACAAAACACAAGTAGAAGTGTGAATGAGGTAGTAAACAAAGGTTACAGCAAACTGCTGTCAACTGTTGTCTATTTTAACTGCCAGCAGGAAATCTGGCAGGTACCTCCTTTCCCGCAAATCGAAGCGAGTAACTCTGTGAATATTATCTTCCCGTTTCATTTAGTAAATTGTTGATGAACAAATTGCAAAGTTCAAGAATGTAATTATTTGGAATTAGTAGTGATTTTTTTTTAGCACATAATTGATATTCTGTGGATCATTTGATTAGCAGCTGAAAACAGTTTGTAATTGATGCTGTAATTAGCTAGCACAGTGCTGACTCCAAATGAGACTGCAGTGTTATAAATTTGGGTAGACCCAGTCATCCAACCAGAATGCAGAGCAATGCAGCTTGGCTTCTGACGAACTCACACTGAACAAATGTCTTCTGATTGAACACTATGTGTTCACCTGCAGGAATCAAACATGGGAGACTTCCAACCAGGCCTGGATCGAAAATTGCCGCAGAATTCTCTTAACTATTAATTCCGCACCAATATCAGATGTCTGCGGGTTCCCCCTTCATGGTTCCAAATCTCCCTGGGGGTCAGGACAGAGTGGACTAAACGTGACTGATGTATGAAGAGCAGCACAGAGCGTGGCCATGAAGGGTGGAAGACCCTCTAAACAGATGCCTATTAGCTGTGGGATGTTCCTTTGGGGCACGGAGGTCCCTCTCAACTGAAGGCCGTGCATTTTCACCTGCACAATCATGCAGCAGACCTGGCCGGGGTGGAGGAGGGGGTACATGTTTTTCTTCTGCCTCTCAGATCCAGGAAAGAGGAGTCCTCCTGTGAACAGCTGAATGGGGAAATACTATTTTCGGCATGGAATATTGAGAGTCTGCTGATGGAGACTGTTGCATGCAGGGCAGAATTCCTGCCCACAGTTAAAATACCTTTTGTAAGAAAAAGTAAATAACGTTTTAAATAATCTTTATTTTCTCCAGTTGCTTTATGACCTGTATAACTACTCTGGCATGTCTGTTATGGTCTCCAAGGGCTGAATATGCAAAAAGGAGGGGGGTGGAGGGGAAGGATTTTTTAATTGTATTGTTTAGCTTCTCGACTAAGTCTGAGCATATGGAATGAGCTTTCTCTTGACCTTTTGTAAATACAATAATCTTTTTATCTCCAGCTGCTTCTAGTTGGCAAGCAAATGAACGGAATGCTCCCCTCCATTTCCTGCCATTTTCTGGGGACCACTAGATGGCATAGGAACTCTGTGTAGGAACAGGGGACTTTTGCCTGGCAATGGGCTGGCTCACGAAGTCCACGTACTCCTGCTACCTTTTAACCATATTCTGTTACCCAAACCACGGATCTAGGGACATGCATCTGAGACTTAAAACCTGGAGTTTTGTCCGGGATCAAAAGGGGCCGTACAGAAAGTCAAAATTTGTCATGCGCTTCAATAGTCTGTAAATGCAAAGGGTGAGAGTTACCTTTTAACCACATTCTGTTACCCAAACCACGGACCTAGGGATATGCATCTGAGAATTAAAACCTGGAGTTTTGTCCGGAATCAAAAGGGGCCGTACAGGAAGTCAAAATTTGTCATGCGCTTCAGTAGTCTGTAAATGCAAAGGGTGAGAGTCACCTCATCCACGCTCTGTTGGCTTTGTTGGTTGGGTTTTCTCTACACTGCAGAAGGAACTCGGCGTTATCTAGTCACATATTGCCATGTGCTCTGTAGCCATAGAGACACAAGGTTGCACGTTAGCCATCCAGCACGCTGTCAAGTTCACCAGGTGTCTTTAAATGAGAAAATGGTCTCTGATTTCCTGCCATTTCCTTGCATTGAATTCACTCCCCATGTATTTCCCTTCCTCCACTGTGGGTCTTCATGCTCAGGTCCAGATGCCTGCAATCCCCGCTAGCCAGCAGCTGAGGCAAGGCGCGCAGGCACTTTTCTACTGAGGTGCAGATGCAACTCCTGTCTGCTCAAAGGCTCTTACTTGCTCATGTGAAGCACAAGGCACGGTTTGTCCTCTCAGTAAGACATGTAGGTGTTTGATTTCTGCTGTTTGCTGGGATAAGAGGGAGATCACTCCCAGCGAGTTTCTTTCTCTTCAGACATTGGTAAGTCATGAGTGAATTATAAGGCTGAGAAGAGCTGTGGAGAAAAAACTTTCCCTTCCTCTTCCCCCATCACGCCTCTGAGGTAAATCTTCATTTACTGTCTACTTAAGGGATTTTGGAATGAGCTGTGTATGAAAACTAGAACTCTCTCAATTCCATAAGCAGTGTGAGAATTAAGCCTGGGGCTTTAAATAGGTTGGGAAGTAAGTACAGGTCACCTTATCATATGGACTGTGGTGGCCTCAGAAGCCTAATGGGAGCGTAGAGGGCAAAAAAAGCCTCAGAGTGAAACAGATTTGAAGACTCTGTGTTCAGGCTAGGACTATAGTTGTGCTACAGCAAAGAAGTTGCATACTGAGGGAAGGTGCTGTCGGGTTTGTCTGCAGGTGCAGAGGAGTTGGTTGCCCCAAGCAGCAAGTCAGATACCAACATCAATTGAAGGAGCATCTGGTGTGTTCCCCTTCATGAAGATTCAGCCAGGTAATCAAGGCCCAGGACTGCCACTCTTGCCCATATAATATTGGACAAATCACTTAACATATATTTTTCTCTTTACCTGTCAGTGCACGAACAGTGGAATTTGTGATGATAATCTGCAAAGGAAATGAAGGAGAAAAATTACTAGAGCAGCCCATGATAACCTTGATCTGATAATCTCAGATTTGCTGCCTACATCAGTTTTCCAGATTTCATATTCAGCTAATCTGTGATTAAACCTTATCTGTATTTGATCACTAATCATGAATGTATTCTTCTCGTAATAGTCTTGAATGCTGAAAGGATACCAGGAAAGTAGGAGTCTGAAAAAGAACAGATAAACACTGCAGAAATATTGTAACATTGGACAGACTGGCAGCTGTGAACTTTGTACACTTGGGGAAGCAAAGAATGTAGGCTTGAACTCCAAATCCATTTTGGCTGCTGCTTTCAGCATTTCAGTTCCTCCTGCCGAGGATGCCAGGTGTCTACTTGAAAATAGAAAGTGTTCCCAGGCAGGGTTTTCTGTCTGTATTCTCTGATCCTGTACTCCTGAATAAGAAAATAACTTCTTATAAAGGCTGGACACTAGATGGAATACGCAGTGTGGATTTTTTTTGAAGTTGGATTCATACATGTTTAATGAAAGGCTGCTTATGGTGTTGTTTGTATAATACTTATGTAAATATGACTAAAGTTTGTCCCATTACTGTAATTAATTTGTACTTCCTTGCTAATGTACTCTGCTTTGCATTTTTCTCACTAGGGGCAATACAAAGCAGTTGATGGAGAAGCTGTGAACTTACACAAAGAGCAAAACACCTTTAATTTTGCCTTGAAAGGGTTGCTAAAGGGAAAAATTGGAGCAGAGGGACAATTGAGAATTAGACAAGGAAGTGGTCTTATGAATTCACGGCATATGTGGGAGAGAGCGGTTACTATTTTGCTGATCTGCATTATTCAAGAGAAACAGTTCCACAGCACCCTTACCAGCTATTCTTTGGCAGTTTTGTAAATTTCAGCAATATGAACATATTAGCTGTATGGCCCCAATGCAGAAACTCCCATGAATAGCTTTCCATTAGGAGTTTGGTAGAATCCAGGAAGCCTTGAACGCACTGGGATCATGGGGTCCTGGGTCAGCAGTCAGTGCAGTGTGGCTCCCCAGGCAGTGTGGGCAGTGACCAATGTCCCCTCAGAACCAGAGCCCAGAACTAGCATCTGCAAGTGCCCTTGGGGCAGTCTCCCCTGTGCACTCCCCCTTTCCGACTGCACCTGGAGCTGGGGAGCAAGCCCACCTTAGCTAGCGTGGCTGTGCCTGAAGTGTCTAAAAGGAAGGAGGAGAAATCAGAGCGATGTTGAGGACTCAGACTAGCCCGTGGCTCTTTGTGGGCTTGCATGTGCTGGGTATCAATCAGGCACCCTACCAAAGCCTGTGGTGGTGCGAGGCAGAAGGAACGAGTTCTCCCACCTGAAGAAAGCAAGCCTTTGGCTGAAGGAGGAAATAAAGAACTGATCCCACAGTCTTAAGGCTAAACTCCCATGAAAGGCTGAAGCATTGATTATTTTTAGCAGGGGAAAGCCTAGGGGGAAGGCTCGTCAAATAGATTAAACCATTGTTAGAAGCAGAGCAGAATTCTCCTGCAGCACTTTCCATCACACCTGCATCCTGATGTGAAATAAAAAGTGTGTGTGTGGCAGGGGGGAAATGTGAAGGAGGGAAAAGCTGCACTTGGAGAGCTGAAGTAGTAGCAGTTAGTGATGGAGGCACCCCTATTAGCTCCTCTGATGCTGATTCCTTGCTGTTAATCCCCAGGATAGCCTCTGAGAGTTGTTTATCATGCTGGGGCAAAATGTTCCAGCCTCCTCTCACCACTCTTTCTTCCAGCATGCAGTGGTGCTGATATGTCTAAGTGTCCAGAGGAGCCTGAGGACAGAGTGGGAGGATGTTTTCTCCTTTTAGTAAGCTCTTTGGCCCATTACTCAGGCTCAGCACTGTCCTAGTTTCCCCTGATTTCTCCTAGGCACTCAGACTGCGAGAAGCATCGCTGTCGTGCTGTGGCAAACAAGGCGCTGCGCAGCTGCCGGGGCATTCAGCCACGCTGGGCCAGATGCTGTCTAACCTTCCCTTTGGGAACACATGTTCAAACATTGTTCAAAGCAGTCTGGTCACTGTGGGATGGCACGCGTGGGTTGGGCAGGACAAAGTGTTATTCAAGGCTGCCCTTTCCTGGTGAGGTTTTACTAATTTCCTGGCTCTGCTGCATAACTTATCTCCCAGACAGAAAGAAAAGAAGGCTGGGAGAGTATGTTGGCCCCAGAGAGGGAAGGTATTTGGGAGGGCAGCTGGAGCTTCAGCCAGCTAGGTGTTGTGGCAAGAGAAGCTGGCTCTTTTTATCTGGAGCAAGAGCATGAACATGAGAGGCGTCTTCAGAAATGGGGAATTATGGTCTGACCCAGTTTGAGTCTCTCTTCTCTTCTGCCCTTCTGTTCAATCGTTTAGGTCACAGCTATTTACAGAAGAAAATCTTTTAGGTGGCCGTCCTTCACAGAAGACTTGGTGATTCTTTTGTCCTGGTACCATGCCCTGGTTTTGTATTGCCCTGCAGGTCCACTGGCTTAGTGTCTTTGAGTCTAGAAGCAGAGGCTTGTACATAACACAGCACTGTGTATTTCCTAAAAAATAAATTTGGGGGGAAAGAACTGAAAAAATATAAAAGCAGATAAACCATGTACAGACCTGTCATCTTTAGAAGCTCAAAAGTGGAGGCCACTGGGACCTCCAGTTGTGGGTGGAGGGAAGGTGGGACCAAAGCCTATCTCTTCTAAGAGTCTTTCTGATTACTTTAGGAAACATTCCTTTAAACTTACTCAGATGGTCTCTCCTCCAGAAGTTTTTCGTTCTTCTTAGATAGCAGGTTAGCCTGACTTCAAGAAAGTCTTGTACAATCACATGAAAATCATTCTTGCCTTGTCCTAGAGTATTCCCCCACCTACTTTATAATCTGAAAGGAGAGATTAGACCCCTCCAGAGCCTCCAAAGTGTCTCCTGAAGGGCCCAGTGGTCCAAAGCATGAAAAACCTCTCCAGAAGGGGAAGGGAAATGGCTGACCTGTATGAAACTCAACTGTGCTCTTCCCTGCCTGATGCAAGCAGCCTGTTTTTCAGTTTAATGCTGTATTTTTGTATACAGTAAATTGCCTTCCAGTAATCAAACATTTAAAGGATTATATACACAATTACAGGCATCTCCACATCTCTCACCGATGTCCTTGGGGTTTTGTATGCCTAAAGGAAAGCCTTGGCTTTTCAAGATGGAAGAAGCAGGAGAGATGAAAGAGAAGCAGCTAGTTGCCTTCACAGAAATATGGGAATTATCAGGCTGAGCCAGATGTAGACTGCGTAGTCTGGCTTGGATACGTTGAGTGCAGAAGGGGGCTCTAATTATCGCTATTTGCACCCACTGGTGGAGTACATGCCTTTGGTCATGTAGGCTGCTGGTGTCTGCACAGCAGAAGCATCTCCCTTTGGAGCTGGGATCCCTGCAAGCAGAGCTAGAACTTAATTACTCTGGCTGTTCCTCCTAGGAAGGGATCCACACGCTGACGTCTGCTAGCAGCCTGCGCTAAAGGAAGAACAGAGAAAGCGGAGTGGTTGCATTGCTGTGGAACAGCTGCATTTTGGGATCAGTGCCAAAAGTGGGGGAGGAAAACTTCTGGAGGTCTGAAGAGATAGAGAAAGGCAGATCCCTCCAGGTCTGATGCTTCAAGAAACCAACGCTGTGTGTGGGCAGGAGCTGGGATGTGTGTGGGAAAGATTTGCTGTTTCAGTCAAGCGGGAGTTCCCTCCCGGGTCTTCATGCAAACTACTTCCCCTAAATCCCAGGCTTTATCACAGATCCAGGTACTCTGCAATGGGCTGCAGAGCTACAGCCTCCACCCACTTCCATCCCCTGGCACCAGACACTGGTAACCTCTGAATTTAAAGATGCACTGCTTTTGGCACAGAGGGTCTCAGAGCTGAAACCAGTGGTGGGGCCATCTGATCCACTCCTCAGCAGCGTGAGGCAGTACAGTATGGGAAGCTTACGCTCAGGGCACAGAACTTGGCAAGCCTGTGTAAAGTAGCTGCCACAGCTCTCAACCTGACGTGGTTTACGCTTCGTTGGGTGCAAGATGAGAGCATTCCAGCGGGGCAGGCAAATGTAGGGTTCAGTAATACTGGCTGCCAGAAATTTTTCTCAAAGAGCTGGCTGCTTACTATGAATTGCTGATCATAAAGATCATGTATTTTTTTTACCTCTGGGTGTGTGATATCACAAAAGCACATTGCAACTCTGCAGTCATGCCTGTGCTTCCAGTGACTTCATTTGGAATTGTCCAGCCACACCTGGGGGAGCTGTAAAGTGCAAGGTGGGATGACAGCATCTTTTATAAATACAACAGGATTTCCTGGGATTATGTTTGAATGCTTGGCCTTCTTGGGGAGGGGGAAAACATATTTGGTCTCTGACAAAGCCATGAGAAGGCTTTCCATATTATGTAATTTATAAAGATCCTGGCTGTTATTGAGCCAGCAACCTCCTTCAAATTGAATGGTTTAAGGTTACCCATATGGTTCTGTTGAATAAATACAAATTGCACGGGATATAATTACATTAAAATCTTTAGTCAGTGTAAGCCATGCTTCTGTCATTCTTTTTTTTTGGTAAGCATAAAAAGAAATGTAGTACAAACCAGCTAGCTATGTTCCACTTGCAGGAACGTGTCATAGGATTACATTGTGATCGGTCTAAGTGCTTTTTCAATGGCTCACAGCTTTCTGGTGCGTTCCTCATAAAGCTTCCTTTTTTTTTTTTAATTTAAAATTTGTTCTGGCTGTCTGAACAGGACAGAGTAAATACATCCTAATGAACACTATAATGAATATGAAGCTACTTTGGCAAACCAATTTCATTTTCATGAATTTCATTGTTAGTTGAACATAGTAAGTAATTAGTGTGTGTCCTCTCTGAGGGCAAATGCTTCTCTTGAAATTAAAGCCATATTTTGTGAGCATAATGCTTAGCTCTTGTTGAGTGGCAGTGGACCATGTAAACCATGCTGGTTTAGCCCTATTTGGTGGTATGTATAAGCTTTCTAACATACACTTAAAGCATAGTATCTGCAAACAATGTGTCTAGCTTTAAAATAAGCTTTGGTAAGCAGTCAGTCTGGCAGCATTTGACTGGACTGTCAGTGAAGTACAAGCAGGAAAGGACATGCTGTTTGGAATTTGTCCTGTCTGTTGATGGAAATAGTTCTTATGGTATTTGTCCATTTGTGCTACTGAATTCAATCACTGCAACAACTCACAAACATTTTCATTAGTTGGGACTAATGCATATAATTTCTGATATTGTGAGAAGGGGTTATGGGAAAAATATGCTCTAAAGAATAAATCTCACTTGCACCAGTGGTTGTGGTTCTAATGCATTGTGGCATAGCTGTTAGTACCATGCTGAAGTGCATGCTGCTAGGGATCAGGAGCTAGGAGATAATCGGTATCTGTAGCATTGCCTATAATGCTATTGGACATCTGTCCTCCCTAGCATAGACACTGTCCAAGTCTAAGCAAGGCAGTCGGTTTTGTCCTCCTGAGGTTATTCTGCTTCTAAAGTGGAGGGACTGAAGTGTCCCAAGGATGGGGTTCATGTGGTTCTTTGCTTTAAGCAGCCATTGCATTTCAGCAAACGTCAGAGAATTTTAGGCAGCTCCTTTCCTGTCCAAGCTGTATCTTTTCTGGCATGGGATGCTACAGATATCATCTCCTTTTCCAATGTAGTGAAGGGAAGTATACCTTGGTCAAGATTAGTATTGACAGGAGATAACATTTGCTTGAGAACAAAGATGTATTGTGTTAACACAGTGTACTGTAATTTAAATCATTCACAATGCAATTACTTCTGTGGGCCTAGTCTGTAAATTAAACCAGAAACTGGCATTTTAGCTGGGTGCATTCAGCTTCAAAATACTGAATACTGTACATCATGTCAGCAAGAATTCCCATTGTCTTGCATCACATAATATTCCTACGTATTTGCTATGCATCTCTTTCCTTCTCCATCTAAATAATGTCTCTGACTTTATTTTTCCTTTGTCGTTATGGATAAAATACTGTAATCATCCTGGTGGCTTCAATATACTTGTGTCAGCTTACCTGGTTTCACTTTGCAATTGCTAGGCGGATGAATGAGCTAGTTTTGTCATCTTCTGAGAGAGAAAAAGTCTGAGGGTACCTGACACTCGCTGCTGCAAATTGTGAAGAAAGGAAGGTGACTGAGCTGCTTCTGAGGACTGTGCTAGCTGTGTCCCTTGAACACTGGAGGGAGGACCAACAGAACATGAAAGGCAGAAGGCACAAAGAGGGGTTTCAGAAGAAAACTGAACGAGGTGGAGTTTGCCAGAGGTGTGATGATGTTCAGGCCTCCTTCCTCTGTTTCCTAAAGGTTGCTTGTGCTGGTTTTGGTTGGGACTGAGTTGGTTTTCTTCACAGTGGCTGGTATGGGGCTGTGTTTTAGATTTGCATGGAGAAGAGTGTTGATAGTGCTGGTGTTTTCAGTTGTTGCTGGGGAATGTTCATACCTAAGTGCTCTTCACATGAGCCATCTGTCCCTACAAGAGTGGAAAACTGCTATTTGTAAAGACTGCCTGGATGGTTGTGCTCAATGTCTGAGTGGAGATAGTAACAAACGGCATCCTAAGGGGTCGGTGTTGGGACCTGAAACGGCATCCTAAGGGGTTAGTGTTGGGACCTGTACT
>NW_010256194.1:0-256 GCF_000690775.1 Eurypyga helias
CGAGTATATATGCACATATATCTCTGTATATGTATAGTTCATATGAATATATATACTCTCTATACGTGTACAGCATATACCCATACACGATATGTCCATACGTATAGTGTATATATACTATACGTATGTATTCTCTTGAGTATATATGGGTATACTCGTGCTATATACCCAGCACGAGAGACTAATGTCTCGCTCACTCTGCGTATGTATCTATGCATGTACGTCTGTGCACGGCGGGAGAGAATAACGTGGGTTT
>NW_010256195.1:0-10965 GCF_000690775.1 Eurypyga helias
GGTGGGTGGGGGAATATTTTCTTCAGATGCAACTTTTATATGTACAGGCATGGGCTTTTTTTCCCTGTAAGGTGTAACGTTCCGTGTTCCTGCCGTGTGGATGGTGACTCTTTGGGGTGACAACTTCAGCTGTCGGTCACTCGGCATTTTGAAAATTTGAAGTCTCATGATTTTCTTTAGTCTAAGGGCCATAGGAAATTGTTCAGTGTGCGGGTAGAGGAACCCTGAAAGTAGCCTTCTCAGAGGGAGGTTTCCCTTAAGTAACCTCCCTTGGCAGAAGGTACTGTTTTATCTATGGAAACTTCAAGTGCACGTCAAAGAACAAAACGAAATCCCTGATTTCCTGCGTTCTCTTGATAACCCACTACGTTGATTTTTTCATATTTCCACCAAATCGGGTGTTGCAACAGGAGACACAAAGTCAGCGTAGGTCAGGGAAGAAGCTCGTGCTCATGGGGATCACTCAGCTTTGAGGTGTGAGTTTGAAACAAAAGTAGGCACTGGGTCGTATAAATCTTTTTCCAGATGAGTGAGTGAGATCATGTACCCAAATGCCGTAACGATTGGCTACCGTGATTATGAAAAATCAGTGAAGTTCCCGTCCAGTGAAGTTCCCGTCCAGAAAAACTTACTAACTGGAAGCCAGTTGTGTTTGCTGGCACACTGGTAGCTGTTAACTGTGTTTCAGTGAGGCTGTTGGAGTGGGATCCAGGGACATGATCATCTGACCAGGAGGAGGAAGTCACGCAGGCGTTTATCTGCAGCGGACACCGAGGAGATACTGCCATGGCACAAGTTTGCCAGGTCACCTACAGTGGGACCTGGGGTAGCTGTCGCATGGTATAGGCAGGATCAAAATAAATGCCTGTCAGCGGGCAGAAGCAGCTGAAACATCAGAGGATGCCCAGTGATGTGTATCTACAAGAAGGCATATATTGATATCAGAGATGCGTGCCCAGGCTCCTTGCTGTTGCTGGGTCTTAGACTGTTGCTGGGTGTTCAGGGACTGTAGCCTTGCTTTTATATGCCGCTGCCTCTACTGCTGTCTTTCACTGTTGGGTCCAGAGTTTCCAAGGGTCTAAAGTCCCCAACACTGAGGCTCTGTGACCGAGGTGATTGCCCTGATTCTGGGTGGAAGTTAGTTTGTTGCTTTTAACTTTTAGAGTTGTTGTTTTGATACCTGATTACCTGAAAGGCTGCTTCTATCCACATGTGGTAGTGCTACACTGAAGAGAAGTAGGAATGCCCCAACTAGAGTCCTCTTGGTTTTGTAGAGAGGAGGCTGTTGATCAGATTTTATGAAAGATTAGTCTCCCAAACCTCTTTAATCTGAAAGACATCTTGGATTATGTTTAATGTTTAGGATATATCAGAGTTTCTCTATATACCACTGTTTTGGCTATCATCCTGTGGTTTTGATAAGTCTCTCATGTGAGACAGAAAAGTTGGCGTTAGTGACAGCAGAAAGTTGGTCAGTGGGTCAGTCCTTAAAAAGCCTTGTACAGCAGCTCTCGGATTTTTCCTGGTGGAGTAATACATGTTTTCACACCACATGATGTGACTCGACATAAAACAATTGGAGAGAAACAAATGATCCACATTGCTCCTGATTTTTGGCAAGATGTACCTTATTTTCCTCAGTGAATCTTTAGAGGCTGTATCATTCTGTCTACTCACAGACAGGAAGTTACTAATGCACAATAATAGAAAGTGTGGGGGTTTAAGAACATTGGACTACATTTCTCAGTGTAGTAACTTACATCTTTGAATTGAATTTTGCCATCAGAGCTAACAAGCTGTGTCCCAAACCCATGCTCCACACAGGGCAGAGTGTGAGATCAGGAAGATAACGTCCTCGCTTGAAGCCAAATGATTACTTCTGAAATGCTACCAAGTACCCCAGAAAATAAAATTATGGGCCACAGAGGAGTTCCAGCTCCTTAGACTCAGCTGGAGGAAGATAATACAGGGAAGCGGTAGAAGGGGGTAGGCAAGCAGGAGAGGGAGAGGAGATAGATTTGCAGTGAACATGCCGACTGAAAATTTGCAATGAATTTTCATTTAGATTTGTTTCGTTTCTAGGCAAAAGCAACAACTATCAAAGAAGCTCTAGCCAAATGGGTAAGTACTAGAACAGTATCTAGCTGCTTTGCAGTATTCCATGACATGGGTTTGGGCTGTATTCAGCTACATTTATTTTTCAAACTTATTGTAAGAAATATGTTCACTTGAAACTTCTGCTATAAGAAGCTTCACAAAGTAAAAATGTTATTATTACTGAAGTATAATACATTCTGCTGGACTTTCTATGTGTTCTTGTTATATTGATATGGCTAGTAATGATGAGTCTGTGTTGCTGTCCTGCGTTGTTCTGCTGAATATGCGTTGATAGAAGGCCTGAGGCTACAAAGAGATTTAAAGTTGAGGATGTTTTATATTTGAATTCTGCACTGCTCATTTTACCTGAGCGTAGTCCTTCCTCAGAATAAACAAGCATGAAATTCTCACTGTACTGAAGTCAGCGAAACTTCTACTCTTGTGTTTTAACATACGGTCCCTCATGTTGTGCAAAGCTTAACTCAGAAAGAGTTTCTTGCCTGGTTTTCTTCTTAAAGTACTGTGTTAATACACACAGTCTTTCAGGGCGGTGACTAACCTGGTCTTGGAGCCTCCTAGAAAGCTGTTTGTTGGCAAGGATGTGGATGTAATTTCAAATGGTGATACAGGATGCGGTGGGGTCGGGTTCCCAGTCCAGTAAAACAGGTGAGAATCTTTCCCCAGTCTCAGTGAATTTTAGGTTAGGGCAGAGACATGCTGTTCGGTATACATGCGCTCTCCTGCTGTTTCTGGCCAGCTGCTGGAGCAAGAATTTAGAGATGGTTTGGTGTCTAGAAGATGTGGGTGTGAGGCAGTGTGGTCAGGTACAGTTGAAAGCCTGATCTGTACCAGCAGCTCAAGGTGCTAGTCCGTAATTGAAGATCACTTCCCTTTTGAATTTTATCATTGTTTAGCACCTTTGGTGTTTCAGGGAGGTTTTACAGTTATGTTGGTATATCCCACTTCACTCCTGCTCTCCAAATAAGAACCAGAGTGCAACAACTTGTGGACATCAGCATTGCTGGAGGTGTCAGCTGACTTAAAAAATGTTGCTTTTCCTCCCTCACTCTGAACTCCGTGTTTCCTATTGAAGATGTATTTTCCGTTTGCTCCTCTGTCACACGTCTCTTATTGATCCTAGACCCCTGTCAGTGAGTTTCCGCAAAAGAGGGGCATGAAGTGCCGAATTTGCTTTTCTGTTCATGTTATTGAGGGTGGGTCCAAATCCTCCTTTTACTACTCCTAATCGGGGTCCATGTGACTTGTAAAACTGGATCTGGTCTTGTGTTACATTCTGGATGTTTTTCTTTCCTTTGACATAAGAGCTTACCTGTGCCCTACAGTCAGGGTGACATGGGTTAAGTCGGAACAACTTTGTCTTGGCAAACACATAACCTGTTCTTAAAAAAGTGTCTGTCCTACCTGTGGTTTCTCTGTGGTTTACTGGGGTCGTTCTGCTGGCCTTTCTTCCAGAAGTGAGCGGCAGTCAGGATTAATTTTCTCCCTGCCAGTGCTCACTGCTGGCCACAGTCTGTGTTGGCAGCTCTCTCCCTTTCACGTTTAAAAGAAAAATGATGTATTTTTATTTGCTGGTAAAAACTGACATTATAAACTGAGTATAAAGGCAAATAGCTACAGTGTTGTTCTTAGAAAAAAACCCAGAAGTTTCACGTTTATATAGTGATCTAGTTTGAACACATTCACCATATTCTAGCAAAACACTGACATTCTTACTTAATTTTTACTAGTAAAATATTATCACACTGAATTTGGACAGAAACTGGAATATGTAAACGTACAAGGCAACATGCTATTTTTTTAAATACGTAAGAGAGAAAATAATGTCATCAAAACCTGATCTTGTGCTGTGGGATTCTTGCAGACTTCTGGGATGCCATTCATTTCCTTACAAAGTAGCCATATAAAGCAAGGCAGACCTCAGCTATCTCACTTTTCAGTAGCTGCATAAAAACAGGGGAGACAACAAGAGTCCTTGTTTTGAAAGCGCCGAGTATTTTTCTCCTTTGTTAATGGGCCTCCAGTCCTCCCACTGAACACTGGGTGAGTTGACGAAATGCTCCCTTTGTGCTGTCAGGGAGGCAGCTGTCAAAACAGATACTTGTTCCAAGTGTTCAGTCAATAGTTGCCGTCAGTTCAGAATTTTAAAAGATTTCATAGACTGCATTTTCTAATAAACCCAAATGCTGAGTTTATGAGCATTTTTCTGAAGCTCTGAACTTTATAAAGTATTTAATCTAGAAAAATATCAACCTAGATTGCAAATAGGAAATTTGTCCTTTGCTGTGTTCTCTGAAGTCTGAAATCTACCCTCCACTCTTTTTAAAGGCAAATTAGAATTTTATTTTGTTAGATTCTTGACTCTGTGCATTGAGTTCTCCCCCAAAACACACTCCCCTGTGTTCAGTTTGTGGTGTGAGTTCTGAGTTTTCTGGGTGAGTGGGAAGATTTTTCTGTCAGAGCTCTTAAGAATCAGCTTCTGCTACAGGCTGGTCCTACGTGAGACTCCTATATGTCAGTCTCCATGGAAGCACCTTCATTCTGAAATTTAAACCCTCATCAATTCTCCTTTTCTTTACGGCAGAGGATCCTTTAATTAAATTGCTCAAGTTTAACACAACTTATATATTAAAAAAAAAAAGCATATGTAATGGGTAAATTCTTTTAATATCTTGAAAGTAAGCTAGCCTTCCCCTCATCATGTTACTCTAGCAGGAATCTTGATAAACAGTATTCAAAATCCTTTCTCTTCTCAGTAATATCTTTTAGTTGTATACTGGAATCACTTCTAGAGTAATTACTTTTATAGTAGTTTCTTAGTACAGTAATGCTTAGTAAATGCCTGTGGCAGTGAACATCTTTCTTCACTTTCTCTTCTCTTTAGGAAGAAAAAAATGGCCAGAAGGCATCAGAGGCAAAGGAAGTGAAACTGTACGGTCAGATTCCTCCTGTAGAGAAGATGGATGAATCTCTCGCTGCGCTTGTTAACTGCGAGTAAGTTCAGTTAAATACAGATTGGAAACCAAACATTCTCTTCACTTTTTATTGATTTTCAGTTTTTCTGCTGTCCACTGGACAAATATGTATTTACTGTGTTTAAGTGTGGCCTTCAAAGCAGCAGCTTTCTCTTTTGTTTTCTTCAGCTCATCGTCTCTTTCCGCACACAGTTCCACTTTTTAATTCTAAAATCCCCATCAGTTAACTGGGAAGGTATTAGGGTAGATTTTGTATTGATATTTGTCCCCAGAAAATTGGGTGTATTATTTACCAGTATATAATTACAGGTACCTGTTTGGAGTCTAGCAGCCAACTGGCACATTTATGATCCATTCCAAAATTTGTGCAAAAAAAAAAAAAAAAGAGGCATAACCAGGACTTTCAGAATGAAATTGGAGCCATTTCAGAAATAAATGTCCATGCATTTGTTAAGGCTAGGTGTAAAAAAGATAATCCAGTATGTTGTGTAAGTGACTCGTGGTACTGTCCCAGAAGCTAAATAAAGTTGCATGGTTTGAGGATATTTGGAATCTGTTTGCACATCTAGTTAGTTTACCATCTAACGAGAGAAGACAGACAATTATTGCTAATGCAAGGCTTTTTGAACGTTGAACTCTTCTGATCTAGTCATCCCTTGTACACTGTGAACTGATTATTCTTGCTTTTAAAGGAAACTATCGCTGTCTACAAACTGCATTGAAAGAATCGCCAACTTGAACAGCCTAAGTAAGTGACAAGCCAGTGATCCATTACGTTTATTTTCTAGTTGCTTGGATAGGACCCACATCATAATTTGTTATATGTGACCAGCTTTATACCCGTTCTTACCCTTTTTAATTCCTTCCTCTTGGAAAACTACGGGTGACCTTTAAAATGTTGGTCTTATTGCAGAATGCGCATTCAGCAGTAATGGTGTATGAAAGCACGTATCCCCGTGCATTGGCCTGGGCAGTTGTCTCACTGTGCGAGTTTAGAACAAAACAATCCATTCGGAAAGGACCTGGTACCCTCCAGAGGGCCTGAGTTGTGATACTCGACACGGAGCCAGAGTGACTTAATGACGCATTGGCCTTGCTCACAATGGAGATGGTCTGCAGTTCTACAACCCTGTAACTGTGGCATTGCTTGGAGTGAGGTTAGGGTGTTGTAGATCCGGATGAAAAATGCCATTCCACTTTGCAGAGGGTTTGGATATAGTCGGTTTGATGTTGTTCTTACTCGAAAGGGATGTGCCATCTGTCTGGAAGTGGAACTGAACTTTTATTTCATGGGCAGCTGTCTATGACACCTTGAAACTTGCTGGCTTACTGACTCTTGGACAGAAGTCTTACTGGTCTGTCCTCAAGACTTTGACTCTGTGGCATGAGGCTGGCAAAGAGCTGTAAGTTGGGGCTGGCGCTCTCAGGCTTTTCTGTCCCCATCAAATTGCCAGGTGGACAGACAAGGAACTTGGAATCCCATCCTCACCAACTACACGCCAGTGGGGCTGTCAAGGAGCTTGATGAACTTACTGCTTTTCATAATATACTCAGATTTCGACAAATTTTCAAATACTAATCAGGGAAAAAATATTCCAGTAGTCTTTCCAAATAACTGTACTGCAGTATTTCCATTTGAGTAACTCTGTTGTGAGCAACAAATGATTAGGCAGATATAAGGGAAACCAATACATTTTTTTAGTGGGATAAAACATTAAAAGCCTTTAAAGCACCCTAACTGTTTATATTAATAAAATGTAGACTCAAAACCTCCAGTCGATACCAAGTATTTGATCCTAAAGCCAGACAAACTAGAACTATGTGATCTGTCTCTTAAAGGTACAGAATATGAGGAAGTCACCTCTGCTGGCTTCTGTGAAAGAGAGAGAAAGCAGTGCTTATAGCTGTGAAAAACAAGCCAGTAATTAGTACACTTGTGCTGTTGCTTACTGCAGAGAGGAAGCTGAGAAATCTTTTTAAACATCTACACTCTTTTCGGACAGAAAATACTGGTATTAATATATATAACTGATACTGTAGTTATGTCGAGGATAGTTCTGCTGTGTAAAGAGTCACACCCCTCTGTCTGTACATGTGGGGAATGGCATTTTTAGACACCAGCAGCAAGCGTTAGTTTTGTTTTTTAAAAAGTAAATGTTCCACGAGGGAGATCTTTCTTCCTTTACAAACTGGAGTGTCTCAGAACAAGAGCAATGAGAAGAGTAACAGCAGTTAGAAACAATTTTAAGGCATGGCTTTTTAAGAAATCTGTCATTTTTCTATTTGTGAGTATCCTTTCATTTCCTACAAATCTCAAAAGCTAGTGCAAACTTCTAATTTATAAATGTGAGCTATGGAGAGAATAGCTGGCTAGCCCAAAAGGCCCTCTCCCAGCGCTCTCCCCTGTGGATGGGGATCCTTAAGGATATTCTGGAGAGTATTAGCTGTCATAGACTTTAGACTTACTGATTTTGATTCTTTGTTTTTTGAGCGTGGTCACGTATTAAGCTGTTGTGTTTAAAAAGAAAAAGAAAATTCTCATTGTGCCTCAACCTTTTAATGAAAACGAATCTTCCTCTTCCAAAATATTTGCCAGGTGTGGTTTTATCCTTGCGTTTCTTGAGACAGAACATGCAGCTATCTGCTCTTGAGTCTTCATCCGTGGCGACCTCTAGGCACTACCTGTGCTGCCTGTGGAGTGTCTGTTGCTACTTGGCTGGAACATTCATTGGTCTTGCCATTAATTATTCTACCGTGTATTTGCAGTCATTATGAAAAACAAGATCATTAATTGTTTTCGTCCTTAATGCAGTTAAGGAGAAGTGTTAAAACATTCATGAAAGGTGTAGATCCAAAGACAACCCGTCTACATGCTGCTGCTCAGTTTGCTTATTTACACCTGCAAGAAAGCTTGTGTGAAAACCGAAATGCAGAAAGACTGCTGTTTTGTGATCACTTTGAGTTACACTGGATTGCACGCAGCCCCAGCAAGAACAGCTCACTTGGAAAGGAGCTCTGTCTGGGTGCTAGACTAAGTTGAAATACCTCTCCTCAGGCTTCTGTAAGGCAGCTTTATGTGCTGCCTCTTTTATGGAAATCCAATCTGCTGCCTTAAAATGATAAAATTGGAACATTTGCCTGGAGAGGAAGGGGTGTGCACTGTGTAAGATCAAAACTAGCCAGTCAGCAGTTAGAGGCCAGGTGCAAGGTGAAATAACCATTTTTATTCAGTATTTGTCTGTACTGAAATTCACCCAGGTAGCCTACACATGAGCAGCTTTTGTATTCATGAGCGTGTTTCTGAGCTGGGCCCTGCATCCATTCCTCATGATCTGCGTAGGTCGGGAGGTTTTGTTTCTGTTGCATCGTTCTTTCTTACAATGGCCTGTTCAGAGTGCAGTTTGTAAGCAGAATATGGCATTTGGCCTGACTTACAGCATCTTCTTAAAAAAAAAATAAATCAAACCAACATTTATTAACAAGAAACTTTTGTTTGTCTGTTACAGAAAATTTGAGGATTCTGTCTTTGGGAAGAAACAACATAAAGAACTTGAATGGATTGGTATGCGCTTCTTAGTATCAAGTCTTCTCTAACTAAAGGGAGTGCTGTCTAATATGTGGGATAATTCCCCTGTGTTCATAAAAGTCTTTGCTGAATATACATTATTGCATAACTCTATTTTTTTCTTTCACTGTGATCTGATTACGTTCCTTCTGAACTTTCAGACAGTCATTTTGTTTTGTTTAAACACTCTTCGTGTTTGGAGATTCTTCGGGTCTAATTTACCGCATAAAAGGATTTTAGAGAGAGGGATTTCATTGTCTTTGACAGAGATGAGCAGAATGTTTATTTGAAAACTGTAAAGCCCTTCAAATTCCACTGGCTTTACACGAAAATAATTCCTGCAGACTTTTTGCATGGGGAATTTTTTACCTGAAGACAGGTAGGTGATGCATTTTTACTACAAGTATTGGGAGTCTTATGAACTCACACTTCATGAGGGTCTGTCCTTTTTCTGTTAACTGGCACCTGGACCCATACGGCTTTAGGGGAGAAGATGGTGGCAGGACTAAGTCTACCAGGCAGGGGAAAATTTATTGAGGAAAGAATTGGATCAGTTTTGTAACACTTGAATTAAGGGCAGAAGGACTCCTTTTCAATCAGCTTTTTTATTTAATGAACATAGAAATTCTTTTCTTCCTCAAGAGATACAGCATGTTGCTTCCCCAGAATGTTTCTCTTCAAAGCTATTCCAACCTCCAGAGATGCTGTATCTTATGTGTGAAATGCAGAGTCAGTGTGTAAAGGCTGGTTTAAAAACCTCTCACAGATTCACAGAGTGGATGGGGTTGGAAGGGACCTCTAGAGACCATCTAGTCCAACCTCCCTGCCAGAGCAGGATCACCTAAAGCAGAGCACACGGGAACAAGTCCAGGCAGCTTTGGAAAGTCTCCAGAGAAGGAGACTCCAGCACCTCTCTGGGCAGCCTGTCCCAGTGCTCTGAGAGAATTATGAAAGCAACTGCTGGCGGACAGGCACAACCATACATGCACCTGAAATGCATCATTCCCTCGTACTATATAAACCCCCCTCTAAAGTAGCTGTTGAATTGCATTCACTCCGTGTATACTTGCAGTGCACAAGCAGCCAAATTTGCCTCCTCTGCCCCCGTGCCTTAAGAATAACTACTCCTGTTTGTCTTACTCTAATATTGTGATTTCTGTCCTCTAAATATATTTCAGATCCTTTGCTCTTAATTCGCATGAGTGTTTGTCATGCATAATTAGGAACCTGCTTAAAAGGCAACGAGGACCCATATACCTTAGTATTTTCTGTAGGGGGTGTAGAGAGAATCTGAAGAATGAGGAAGACACACTTCTGCTTACCTGAGTAGTCCTGTCATTTTCCAGGAGGCAGTTGCAGATACTTTAGAGGAGCTGTGGATCTCCTACAACTTCATTGAGAAACTGAGGGGTATCCGTGTAATGAAGAAGCTGAAGGTTCTTTACATGTCAAATAATTTGGTGAAAGACTGGGGTAAGCCACGCCTCTCTATTCTCCAACTTCTCCTGTAGCATGGTGAATGCATGAGTTAAGTCACCCAGTGAGAGCTAGTTCTGCATGTTACAGGGCTTCAAGTCTCACTGATAAGCCTGCAGCCATGTGCAGGGGCCCTAAATACCCACTTACGCAAGAGAGTAAAAATAGACCATTGAGTTTAACTTCTGACCCCCATGGAGCTGGTTCTGTGAATCATCTTTCTCAGACTACTTTTAAAATGCATACCTCTTCTTAAACCTGATGCCAGTTCGAGCCCGAGTGATCCCTCTCCTGTTGTATCCCATGCTGTTTATGTTTGCACTGAGTTGGAAAGGAAGGTTTGGTGCAAATGTACTTTCCGTGTTCCACAATCTGGTTGGTGTTTTCACCTTTGTGGTTGCAGCAGAGTTTGTGAGACTGGCAGAGCTGCCATTACTAGAGGATCTGGTGTTTGTAGGCAACCCACTGCAAGAGAAATACGCCTCTGATCAGAAGAACAATTGGATTGAAGAAGCAACCAAACGGGTACCCAATCTGAAAAAACTGGATGGTGAGTTTGGTGCACGAGGCAACCGGTGTGGGTTAACAGCTTAATATAAAGAAAACCACAGGGAAATGAGTCATAACCTCAGAAATTCATCTGCATGCCCAGTAATATTCCTGTCTTTGGAGTTATTCAGCACTAGGCTCACTAAATGCATGAACATCCCCCTCTTGTCATGGAATCACAGACTGGTTTGGGTGGGAAGGGACCTTAAAGATCATCTAGCTCCAACCCCCCTGCCATGGGCAGGGACACCTTCCACTAGACCAGGTTGCTCAACGCCTCATCCA
>NW_010256195.1:11037-17678 GCF_000690775.1 Eurypyga helias
CAGCTTCCTTGTAGCCCCTTCAGGTACAGGAAGGTGTTATAAGGTCTCCCTGCAGCCTTCTCTTCTCCAGGCTGAACTGAGCCTCAGTTTATAAGCTCTCCTCTCCTTTTTGTCACCGATACAAAAATATATTAAAGCGCGTCCTGATTGGTGACTAAAAGTGAGACAATTTTTAAATCTGCTTTTAAATAGGTTAATTTCTGTTCGTGGAGATGTTAGCTGCTCGCTGTTACAGCTGCCTGCTGAAGCAGGGCAGAGGAGAGCAGGACTGGTGGCGCTAAGAAAAAGCAAGAGTAGCAGCAGGGATGGCAACGAGAGGACAGCATCAGTACAGGGAGCAATGGATGGGAAATCAAAGCCGCATCAACTGAAGTAGTAGGGATCCTTGGGAAGTGGAAGCCCGGTGAGAGAAGTGCATCACTGTGAAGGATGGCCTGCAGTCGGCCGCTTGCTGTTGGCGTGGCAAACGTTTCGAGAGCGAAACAAAAAATGAAATAGGGCAAGTGTCTGTACGGGCAAAGAAAAACCTCGTTACTATCAGGTGAGACCCTTAGTTTCTTGAGGATTCCTGCAGCTGGGAGCAGTGGAGCTCTGACTTAGGCAGGTACGCTTCCTGTGCAATGCAGAAAGAGGAGGATATTTAAGAATGGAAGCCACAAAACCTAGAATGTTGAGCAAAAGAGGAGTCAGAAATGCTGCTTCTGTCCATACAGTTCTCGCTGTTGCACTGTCCCTGGATCCTGCTATGCTTGTATAATGCATGAAAGATGACTGATGCAGGGACCTCAAAATGACCGGAATGGTTGAGGATCTTCTGGACAGAAATAAGCACTAAAGGTCTCTCTCAGCAGGTACCTGTCTCCTTTCTGTTCGTTCCTGTGCCAGGAACCCTGCTCAGCAGTTAGGTGCCTAAAGCACAGCAGAAACCAGGCTCCAGTGTTTGTATATTCCGTTTCTTACCTGTGAAAACAGGAACACAGCACCCCAATCTTACAGTAAGCAAAAGGGCTGTCACCACAAAGCCCCACCATAGCTGAAGTCCCTCTCTCAAGTGCAGCAAAGCATCCGTGTGACCCAGTTCCCATGACCCAGGCGACGGCGCAGGTGAACGCGCGTGCACCTTCGCGCTCCCGCTGTGCTGTACTCGCTGCGTAGGCCTGTATCGCATCGTGCCGTGTCAGCATGCCCTGAGCTTACCCGTACTGCTGGGTTTTGCTGCTGCGGGGAAGGTTTATAACGTGATAAATCTTTTTTTTTTGGGGGGGCTGTTAGCACTTCAGCTTACTTCAAATTCCTGAACACGTCACCGTGAGGGGGTGTGATCCCTGCAGACTGCCGCAGTCTGAGGTGCCCTCGCTAAACACGGCGGTTAGAAAGCGATTGGCTTTGAGGACCCGAGGGGTGGGTGTAGACTGCCACTCTGCTGCGCAATACAGCTTTATTCCATGACATCCTTAGACAGGTGTCCGCATTGCTTCTTGGATCCACATTGGTGTAACTGTGTTTGTATCCTGGAGACCCCGGTTGGGTATGACTGAGGAGGTGTCCTTTGCCAGCTGCGTCACGTATGTCATGGAAACGGTGCAGCGTGGGGCTCCCACGCCAGACGGGTGATGTGCTAGCCAGTCGTTAGCCAAACCGACGTCGTGCATCTCCCAGTGGCCGAGTGAGGCTGGTCTCTGCAGATCCAGCTTTAGTACCTTTTTTTATTCCCCATTACCCAAGAAGTTGGAAAAACATCCAACAGATGTCATCAGTTCAAGGCTTTTGTAGTTAGGAGCGGGTCAGGTACGCAGAAGTTAGAAGCCGGGGCAGGAAATACACCTCCTTCCTCTCTGCCAGTCCGACTCTTTCCGACAGTCCAGATTAGCTCTCAGGTCTATCAGCATGAACTGGACTTCGCTCTGCACAATCTGTTCGTAAATCTTTGCAGATTTTCTTTTCTTTCTGTTTTTTCTTGTAGGTATCCTAGTTATTAAACAAGAAGACGACGAAGAAGGAGCAAACTGACGACGCTTTCTCGCTGGGTATTAAATTATTTCAGCAACTCCAGATAGCTCGGCACACACAACTTTTATATAAATGCTTGTTTTGAAGAAAATCTTTGGGCAATTTTCGAAGGACCAACTTACCTTCACAGTCTGTCCCCCAAAGAGTGAGTTACCAAAATTCAGGCACACCAGTTTTGTCAAGCTTGTGACACCTTCTGTAGAGACCAGTGGAGCTGAGTTGATCTGCTGTTTGGCTAGTGAGAGGTCTTTACCCGAACTAACAATTAGCTGTTTTTTTAACTAGCGGTGCTCGTTATTCACTCCTGGGTTATAACAGAACCATGTTTAGCTTGTTGGGTGCTGCTGGCCGACATCGTCATTGGAAACGCTGGGGCCAACAGAACAATGCTGTGGTTTGGAGACCCATGGCAGGCGCTGTTGTGTCTGGGTTTTGTCGCGGGAATCCCTCAGTATCTGAAATAGGCGAGTTTGCCTTTTCATCCCCTTAACCGTTAGGCCCAACAGGCCCGGTGGCTGCGGCCCTACGCACAAGAAAAGGTGTTGAGCTGACGATCGCTTCTTACCGGCCTCAAGTTTTGCGTCGGGCTTCTTGTGCTGGAACCCCACTGCCTTGCTTCGGCAGCCCTGCCTGACTTCGGCGTTTCTTTCTTTTGAGGAGGCAGCGGGAATTCCTTGCGTGGTTGCCCTGAGGCTGACGTACCCGCTAGCTGCTTTTTCTTCTGGTCTCTTACTAAGCAATTAGTTGCGATTGGAAGGTGTGGCCTATTAGCCTACAGCTGGTTTCTAGTTTTGAGTCAGTGGTGGACATAATCCTTCTCGGCTCTGGAATTTCCCTGTAACAGAGTAGGCTGATCCTAACACGGAACCAAGCAGTGAACAAAAGACCTGGGGGGGGGGGGGGGGGGGGTGTGAGGACAGAAAATTCTGGCTCTGGGGATACTCGTTTTTTATGAAAGCACAGGTGTAAGAGTGAGTGAGTGTGTATGTAGGCAGGTAGTGGGGAAAGTGAGGTGAGAGGGAAAGGGAGCACTGGAAAAAGAAGTACTGAGGTTGTACTAAAGGGGCTGTCTGCAGGGTTACCAGTGGTAGTAAAGCCCCTTGTGTAACCGTTCTTGGTGAAAAGCATTAGACAATGATGGAGACGTACCTGATTGCACTTTGGATGCCAAGAGCGGGTGGTTTGGGTGGCTTTTTTTTTTTCTTCTCTTTAGGTAACATGTCAAGTCACCCAAACAGATTCTTCTGCAGCTTGTTTTGGGGGTATTTTTAAATCCTTTCTTCTAATTCATGGCACCTTCTCTGTTTAAATTAAAATGGTGACAAGCGTACCTGCTGGTTCTGGACCAGGCGTGGAGGGATGGAGGCAGAATGCCGCCCTTAATTGTTTTGTTTGTGAAGGTGTGCCAGGAGTTGACATCTTGGAAGTCACGGTCAGAGGTAAAAAGGCAGAATTGGCCCCGACAACAGCAGCGTTGATCTCAATTCCAGGCGCAGTTGTAGCAAAAGATAATTCTCTCTCACCAGTTTCTAGGTGAGCCGTGTGAAGCAGGAGGTAAGACAATCACAGTTGCGTCTCAGTATGTTGGTAGTTACTCTTTGGCTGTTAGAGGAGTTCTTCAGCATTCCGACTTACACTGGCAATTGCTGCCAAGGCCCAAGTTTGAGTTAGGGTCACTACTTCCAGTACGGTCAAGACAGCAAAAACCGTGGCCGTTCTTCTCCTAGCACAAACTATGTCCAGGCAGCCGTTCTCGTGACCAGAAAGCAGTTTCTTGGTTACCTCACTGGGTTTGCCTTACAGACAACTTTGCACCCGAGTCCGAGAATCGTTCTAGCTGTAGCACTGGTAAGGGCACCAAGAAGCAGGATGGCAGGGAGGGTGTATAGCCAACAGCCCCTTCCCGTTGGCTTCTTCTGAAAGGAAGCCACTGGCTTGGCTTGCAGCCAACCCCTTCGGGCAAAGCGTACGAGCCTTGGCAGTATGCAGCCCCTCCTGACCCACCTGCGGTGTCGGAGCGACCGGCTTCTGCCCTCGACGACTGTAACTGCAGCGCGGTTAACGCCAACCGGAGCTCGAGCGGGGCAAAAACGGTTCTTCTGAACACCGTCAACACAGGGAAACACCCCATTCGTCGGGGCGTGCGGAGATCACAGGCCCCGCAGTGCTCCAGTTGTAGGGCTCGGCCACGCAGCAGCGTGTTTGGGCTCTCGCAGCACAGCGCCTGCGAGCACAGTACGCACGGCTAAGGGGTCGCCTTAGCTGGCAGGGCCGGAGAGCCAGTGAGCCATGAGCATGCGGCCCAACGCCAGGTAATCCCGCTGGTGGGTTTTTTAAGTATCTGAATAGGGTCTGAGTCTGGACATTTCTGAAGGTCATGTGAGACACAGCAGACACTCTGGCTATTTTGGGACATTCTGAGAGCACAATGGAAACCTGAGTGTTCTGTGTGGTGATGGCTGGAACGAAATGCAGCTCCAGTGATGAGACGGGAGGGCCAAGAGCAGTTCCTGGCTCTCTAAGTGACCAACACAGGCTCTACGTATGGGAATCAGTCCGGGAGCTGCTGCAGTTGCTGGCGGAGCTGTGTGTGTTGCGTGGCCCACCGTCATCCGCTCCTCTCAGAGATTACCAGCACAAACTCCATCTTTTTTGGGGGCTGCACTATGAATAGCACCAAAAAAGAAAACAAATCCTTACTGAAGGAACGGGGCATCCTGTCTCGGCACAGCTGTAACAGCAGTAAGGAACACAGAGTAGATTTCCCTCACGCTGTGATAAATTAGCATAAAATCTAAAACCCTTCTAATAAAAACTCCGTGTCCAGCTCACGAGACAACACAGTACCAAAAAAATGACCTGTGGCTCTCATTTGTCAGGCGACGCTACAGCTCAGAGCAGGGCGGAAGGTTCAGCTGAACGTGGCTTTGCCTGCTCCAGTGTCATTACGCTCACGAACAAATCATGCACCAACAACTTCTCCTCCTCCAGAACAAGTAAAAGTTTTCCTAAATGTTAAAATCTGCACTTTAAAATGAGGCGCTGGATGCGGTGGGAAGCCTGCGCGGCGGCGGCGGCCCCGAAGCAGGTGATTTGCTATGTCTAAGCTAGGAGGGAGGCTCAGCCCAACAGCCCCAGCAGCTGACCATGCCGGCGGGCTTGTCCTTCCGTATTATCCGTGCTCTTCCTCACCTCGCCACATCCAGTCACGTAGCAAGTGCGTTATTCATGGGTGGAAAAACCACACCCCTATAAAACTCACAAGCCACGTGGAATGGTGCTTCCCCCAGTGAAGTTACGGAGGGTTGGCATCCACCTTATTCCCGAGAGAAATCTCCCAAAAATGGCTTAGCGCTAGGGAAGAGCCGGGTTGTTTACGTGCTCGTTAGCACGCTGACCTCTCGGCCAAGAGCTGACGTATGCAGCGGGTCTGCGGGAATCGCCGGGGTGACGCGAGCAGAGACCCTGAGAAGCAGCAGGTTACACTGGCAGTAGACTCGCTCACCTTCGAGCAAGAGAGCACCTTCCCCACCCCCTCTGGCTGTCCTTTCTACGTGGGAATGCTGTAGCACGCCCAAACGGATACGTTTGCTGCATTTAAATTATTGAGGTTTGTGTTCTTCTGTGAAATGTGTTTGAAAAGACTGTCATGTTGGTTCGTACAAGCGTCTTCGCTGTGGAATGAAACGGTTCGGCTTGTGGAGAGTGCTCAGAAGCGAGACTTTGTTCTCGCTGAACTTTCCGAGCTGCTCAGGGAGCGATGTACGGAGAGTTCATAAATGCTGTTCCTCACTGCCTCCACAATTTTGAACAGAAAATAACTTTGACTTCAAAAATGCTGATATATTGTGATTTTTTGTCATCTGATGCATAAATATTTTTCAATCTTTTAAGACACCGGTTGTCGGATTTTGTTCTCAGGTCCCAAGAGAAAAGTCCACTGCTGCTAGGTGGGGAAGAAAACCCCCAAGTGAAGTAAGCGCAATAAATGGCTGCTTGTCCCTCAGTACAAAATTGCTAATTCACTTTGAAGGTGTCGTGGTTTAACTCCAGCTAGCAAAATGCCACGAAGCCGCTCTCACAAATCCCCCTCCCCTCCTCCAGCAGAGGGGAAGAATCAGAGGAAAAAGAAATAAGGAAGCTCGTAAAATTGAGATAAGAACTATTTACTAATTAAGTCTAAATTAAGATATACAAATACTACTAAGTAATTAATAGAAAATAAAACATATGTTACAGTATGATACAATTTCTCACCACCCACTGACCAGTGCACAACCAGGTGCTGAGTAGTGGGAGTCAGACCCAGAGAGCCCGAGAGCCGCAGCCTGAAAGCCACAGCCTGGGGGCCAGAACCCAAGAGCTGCCGCAGCAGATTCCAAGCGAACCCTATCTGCGATAGCACAACTGGGAAAACCAAACAAACCCCCCAACTCCCTCACAAACCAGCCAGCACAGGAGTTAGCGAAGCAGCTAACGCAGGAGTCAGGGTGAGGATTAGCAGGCGTACGGGAGTGAACCAGACAGAGTAAGGGAGTAACGGCTCCTGGACCCCCTCCTCACCTCTGCCCCCCGCATGACGTACTGTGGAATGAAATACTCCCTTGGTCAGTTGGGGTCAGGTGCCTGAA
>NW_010256195.1:17790-24640 GCF_000690775.1 Eurypyga helias
AGTGCTGCTCTCTGCATCCAGGAACAGCTTCCGAGCAGCCACGGTAAAGAGGGTTAACTCTTTCCTGGCTGAACCCAGCACACCCGGGTAGCACCAGAAGCCAGCTGGCCTCACTTCCAGCACCGCAGCAGACCTACAGCCACTGCCTGTGACTTTCTAACACGCCACCAAGGTTGGTGCTGGCATTCTGGGAAGGCGCTTGGCTTGGAGTGTGGCACAGGCACTTGGCTTGAGCTGCTTTACGAAGTGCTGCCTCTGCCAGTTACTCCCTTGGATATAAGGCCCAAAACGCCTCGCAGGCTGGTGTCTGTGGGGAGACGCTGACATTGAGAAGGAGCCATGAGAGCTGCTCTGGGAAGGAGAGGTGGGGACGGTGAGAGAGCAGACCGGCTAAGAGAGCTCACAACCCCCCCATCACAGTCACTGTCGCCCCCAGCCCCCCACCCTATCAAAACACGCCACTGGGAAACTAGTTTTTAAAGCTCATTTAATAAAAGGTGGTTTAGATATATAGAGGATATTAAGTAAATAAGTTACATAGTACATTCCAATCACATCAGCCAGATTTCCTTTAGTGTATTAATATCTTATAAAAAAAGCACACAAAAAATAAATTCAGCCCAGTCTATCACAACTGTACAGCAACAGGTAAATATATTTATATATGTACATCTGTAACACGTAACAGTCTTCCCAAAGGTGCCCGAGGCAGCAAACACCCAGAAGGGAGCATCTGCTCGCCCGTCGAAATAGAAGTGATACCCTTTATTATTACAAAGCATCTGTACAGTAATTACAAAGGCTGGCTGCTCCTGTACAGTGCACCGAAGCTCCGACTACGGATTCCAAAACGGAACATAAAAAGAATGGACACCAAAAAAAAAAAAGTCGGTATCAAATCTGAACTACGAGAGGGGAGGAAAAAAATACATGGGGGTGGGGGGGGAAGCTGCAGGAAACTGGTTTTTAAAATATACAGTTACATTTCTATAAAAATATATGTTGTCCTCTAATGTGGAGAAGTTAAGGTTTTTTCCTCGGGCTCAGCTGTCAGCGGAATCCCACTCTTGGAAAGGCGAGCCCTTGGACAGCTGGGGATTCCAGGTCTGTGTTTTCCCAACATCTGACCCAGGAGGGAAGGAGGGCGAGACAAGCAGCTGAGCCCCAGGGACGAATTTACACAGAAACTCACCCCCACGAAGCCGGAGGCGGCCTGCAGACACTGCTGCTCTCTCTTTAAAGCTCCGTCGGCTTTCAGACACACGGCGGGAGGTAAAACGGGGAGAAAGTCTGTGGGGGAAAACAGGGTTTAGGGTAAGGTTCCCGGCAGAGGTAATCACTGGACTCAAAGTGCCGCTGTGGGGAAGCAGGCGAGACTTCCACGGCTGCCGTCCTCCCTACTCCGTTCTTCCGCAGCAGGCAGGGACCTCCCCGTCCGCTGCCCGGAAGGGTGCGATGGCTGAGAGCGAGGAAGCTCGCTCTGTGGGTGAGGAAACACCTTCTCTGCACGCTGATTTTAAATCGAAGCCTGTTGCAAGGATAAAAGTGACCAAAAGCCTCAGTTTGATGAATCAAGAGGGTATTATTCGCTAATTCCTATTTCACGTGACATCTCCAGGATGGGACTCATAGATGAGTTACCTTTAAGCTTTCGAATTCCTACCTTTGCCCTGCTTTCCAACAGCTTTATCCCTACCTGTTCCTAGCTAGCCAAAGGCCAAGGTCCTGCACAGCCCACTGAAAGTCTGTACGGAGTTCTCCACCTCCCCTTACGGAGCCCCCCCCCCCCCTCGGGGCCCGGGCCCCCCCCGCCCGCCGTTACCCGTGTCCGTCGACGGCAGAACGTCAAGACGGACGCGGAGTCGCTGCCCCCGCGGCCGGACGGCAACGCACCTGGAGCAGGATCGGAGAGGCACCCCCAGCGGTTCCGCGCACACGCAGAGCGTCACACAGCCGAAACGCCATCCCCCGCGTGTCGCGAACCTGCGAGAGCGACTCTGGCTGCTGAGGGCAGGCCAAGGCACGCCAGCGGGGCAACCCGCCGGCTACGGCGCCGTCTCCCCCGCGCTGGCATCAAGGCCCGGAGACGTCAGGGCTCTGAAATACAGAGGCTGCTGGGGGCAGGGCCACCTCAGGCCACAGCCTGTGCCTGGGAAAGCGGAAGGCGGATCTCTTCGTGCCCCTTTATGGAAGCGCATTCCCGGCGGCAAAGATGGCTAAATGTTGACACTCCGCTCGGTGACCGAGCGCACGCTGCCCGTTTCCTAAGCTAAGAGCAAACCTTTGTACCAAACGGGGATCGGTTAACGAGCCTTCGAACGATGGCAAATAACGAGCACAGGGTCTTAAAACGGACAAACGAACAGCAGGTGGAGAACCACCTCTTTTTTTTTTCTAACCATAACTGGAACAACGCAGCCTTAAATTAACGCTGGGGGGAGGTGTGTTTGTTTTATTAGAACGATTTCCTGCCAACCTTTGGCAGTAGGCAGGATCTAATGCAGGTGGAGGATCAATTCCAAACCGCCACCTTAAGCCAGCAGGTGGCAGGTTTGGTTTTGCTTGTTTGTCTTCAAACAAGACACTCACGAGGAGCATTTGTACTGCGGGCCGTGAGGCCTTCTGGTGGCTACCAGCGGTGTGTCAGCTTGCTCAGGAACATCTCCATTTGATGGCGCTTACTTGGAACATGCAGTTGATTTCCGTCAGCCGTGCTGACCCGCCGCTGGTAGGGGTTTTCCTCAGAAAAAGCCTTTCCCCCATTTTCTTCCACTAACAGACCTCACTGTGTCCAATCTTCCCGTTCTCTTGTACTGCAGCAGGGTGTTGGAGAGACACAACAGCACTGGATTCAGTGTGTAATGCACACCCATTTTTGTGCAATTAAAAGAAATCTGATTTTTTCTTATCAGCACCTCAATAGCTCGCGCTTGATAAGAGGAAATATTACTCCTATATCAATTTCCTAAAATAGGGAGAATCGGTGAAAGATTCTTTGGAAGACTATACCAATGCTTCCGTTCAAGCATCATTGTATCTGAAAGAAGGTTAAATTGGAACTCTAAGTGGGCTCAGGATTTGCTCCCAAAATCTCTGTACTTCGTTTCGTCTGACTGGTTGTTTGTCACCATCGAGAGCCACGACTAACGTCTGCTCCTTGCCACCCAGGCGTACGGCCACACTCACAGTGCTGGAGTAAGCTCAGGCCATCCACAGAGCAGAATGACTAAAAGGCAGAGAAACGTCCCGATTTTCTGCCCGCAAGGGAAGAGCACATTTCGGCACAAGCCTCCAGGATTTGCCTTAGCAGCATATCCTTGTTTTCAGCTGGAACGATACCTGCTGGTCCATGCTATCCCTCGCTTTCTCCTAAGCATCTGCTCCCAATGGCTGCCAGAAGCGAGCTGGAGCTAGAGAGTGCCGTGGTTTGTCCCAGAGCGAACAGTCTCTGGTTCTTCCCAAAGGATTACACCTCCAATGGTTTTGCGCTGTTCTAGCAAGGCCAGTGGAAGCCTTTTCCGGACAGTTCAATCAACCTTCCCTTTGTTCTCTCCGAGCTAAGCCAAAACCCCCATCACTTCTGCTGTATTTCTCAACGAGCGCCCGTTCCACCTCTATCTCCATGCCTTTCTTCTGTGTTCCTAGGCCTTCCCGGTCTCTCCCAAGTAGCTGCACACCATTCTACTCCCAAGACACCCGTACTCCACGCCTGTTCCACCTCTATCTCCACGCCTTTCTTCCGTGTTCCTAGGCCTTCCGGGTCTCTCCCAAGTAGCTGCACACCGTTCTACTCCCAAGACACCCGTACTCCAGGGAAACGCATTCCGTACAACAGTACACCCCCACCCACGTCACTTCAAAGCCTTTGCAGAGATGCGCATGAGACCCGCTCATTTCCGAACCGAGGCCCTGCCCTGCAGCTCTCAAGATCTGGAAAGGACTGGAAACCTTCTAGGAACGAGAAAACCACAACCTTGGCAGGAAATCGAAAACTTAAAGGCAGAAAGTGCCAACACCGAAGAAAGTGCAGTCCTTGAGGACGCTCCTACCTACCCTGCAGGAGTGGTAATCGTTCCTGCTGTTGCGGTACAGGATGCTATCCGAAGGCATACGTACGTCACAGCAAATGCGGAACAACACACAGCCTCCCAGACCTGGAGCGCAGCGAGCACGCTTGCGTAAAACCACGGGGCAGGGGAAGACTGCGGGATGGCACGCTGGAGCTACAGCCACCACCCCCAGATAACCTGGAATCTACCCAGCAGCTTCAGGGGTCGAGATTTAAGAAGGAAAACTCAGCCAGTCAGAAACACTCTGTAGTTCACCTACAGCGGCCGCCCTTGGATCCCCGCTTGGGAATTGCAGAAGCCACCAGCCCCTCCGGTATCGCGTCACCGGAGCGGCAGACGCGTGGTCCAACACCGTGCCGACAGCCAGGGAGCTGGGGGATCAGGGCTGGCGGGAGGGAGGGAGCTGGGCAGCCGGGGCGCGGGGCTGGGACTGACCAGCCGTTGGTATGAGGAAGTGACCCGATTCTGTGCATCTTTACGGAATGATGACAGATGTGGGCTGTGTACAGAACAATCCTGTGCAAATCGAACATCTGTGCCACCTGGACCACTTCTCCGCTCCCTCACCCACGGGCTTTGGGCAGCTAGACTTTTTGGGCTGTTAGCATGTGTCCACTCCGAAGGAAGAGTCAGCCTCCCAGCCAGGAGCACGGCTCACAGCAGGACGACCCTGCAGGAAGGGCCGTCCAGCCCCCGCGCGGACACCAGTCCCGCTGTGCGCGCTCCCACAGGAAGTGTCTGGGGCACCGGGGCCCCACCATACCAGCTCCTGCTGTTGGCAGTTTCAAGAAAAACCGAGGGATGCCCCAAGAAAGAAATGGATGTGTCGAGAGGTAAGAGCCATCCACAGCAGGATTTAAGGAGACTGAGGAGATGAGAGCCCCTTCCTCCCGCCTCCGAGGCGCACACAACCCAGCACGTGAGAAGGTCCTGGTTCATTTTCACTCAACAAACTTGCTCCCCTTCATGCAAAGTCAAACCCAGCAGGTTTCCTTTCAAATTGCACTTGTGAAGCCAGACAACTTTCCATTAAGTTAATCAAAAGGCAGACTATTTTGTTTTCCCAAGATGAGACAACCTGCAAGGCCTGTGGCTACTCTAATCCCACGGGATATTTTTATATCCATTTCTGCATTTGTAATTGCCTAAAAGAAGCCACCTCAGGCTTCCTTTTGAAAAATGCAACTTCCCCTCAAAAGGAGGAAGAGTGTCTTGCTCGTCCCACTTTTCATTTTTGTGAAGCAGAGGCCAGAGCTGCACACCATCTTTCCACAAAACTCGTTGGCTGCCTCAGACAGAAAGGCAGGAAAAGTGTACCAGGAAGGAGAACTTGCTGAGAAAGGAAACATCTAGAAATCACCAGTGTCACAGTAACTGGATACGATTAGCTCAGAGAGGAGCATCCTTTTCTTGCTCCAGTCTGGAAACCTTTCTATCCAAGAGTCCTGTCAAGCACAAAAAGAAAGGTCCGACTGACCTGAGAGAGAACTTACTTCCACTGCAGGTGACATTGTTCTATCGTGTACCTCGGTTATAAATAGAATAGAAATCTCATTTGTTACAAAACCCCAAAATAAATCCAAGTTGAATCAAATCTTTCGGTCCGTCACTCCGGCTTGGTCAGTACTGGCAGGGCGAAGGGGAGCGCGTGGCACGAGGGAGTGGCAGCACTGAAACTGAGACCTGACCCTTCAGGTAAGAAAAGTGCAAGCAAAAGAGCCGAGACCACCAAGAGGGAGGTTGGGTCCAGCCTCGCTACTCCCTCCACTGCTGGTCTGCCGTTATATCTCTCCGTCTTCATCCGAGCTTGCGCTGCTGCTCCCACTGCTGCTGCTCCTGCTCTCGCTGCTCTCTTCCTGCCGGGCCTGGCTGTGGGCTGCCGCCGCCGCCGCCGCCGCCTCTCTCTCCTGCTGCTTCAGCGCGGCCGCCTTCTTCTCCTGCTCCGCGTGGCTCTTCATGTGGGCGCTCCGGCTCTTCACCTTGTAGAAGACCCTGAGGGAGCACAGACGTACGTTAGCGCTGCTCTCTCCTACAGCCTCCCCCAGTAACTCTCCCAAAACTTCCGCTGCTCCAGCCTCAAGTTTGCGAGCTTTGGCAGAGGAACTCCCGTCGGGAGCATCCACAGCAAACCCCTCCTCGGACTCGATGGGCGCCAGCAGGGGAGCCCGAGCCCCAAAGGCCACTCGCTCCGTTTCCTCGGAGCTCTCACTCAGCTCTCAGATTTTCTGAACGCAGAGGGGCAGCGCTGGTATCCGAAATATGCTGCCTAACACAACAGGGCCCTGGTTTTCAGGCACTCCCCCTTCGCTGCAAAAATACAATAAACACGGATGTGAACAATGGCCCAACACCACTACTGACCCTTGTCCACACAGCTAGGAACACCCCGTCTTTTTCCTCCTACCTCTGCACTTCCACGATCTCCATCTTTGGCCATTGGCTATTTGGATTTTGCACCCAATGTCCCAAGACAAGCTCAGACAGCATTAAGAATCCTTGCCCGCTTCTCCTCTGTCAGTGGCCAGGAACAAATCCCAGCTGCCTGACTTCTCTCAGCACTGCCCTTCCCAATGCCACGTGCTCCCGAGGATACGAAGATGGGACACCTTGGTGGGTGCTAAGTCCCTGTCACAGCAGGAGTCCGTCCACACCCCAACTGATGTAACTGGACGGAGATTTGCCAACCCCTATCGTGGTGCCTTCTTAAAGAAAGGGATAGCTGCTGCTACTGCAAGACACTCCGGGGGTTTAAAATTAAGCAAGTTTGCCGACGACACCAA
>NW_010256196.1:0-5590 GCF_000690775.1 Eurypyga helias
GGGTGGTAGGTTGGTGGAGCAAAGACCTCTCTCCTTCTTACACACCCTCAGCCTCTCCACTTCCTCCTTCAGCTCCCCCACCATGCTGAGCAGATCATCGACCTGCTCACACCTCGTGCAGGGGCCACCTCTGTTGCCCTCGGTTACGATGGACCGGCTCCTGCACTCCCCGCAGCCTGGACACCTGTATCCCTGAGCAGGAGCACCATCTGGGTGCTCCTGCTGTTCTCCTGCTGTTGTACTTGTGATATTTTGGACATTCAGAATCCCTTCTGCTTAAACCCATGCCTTTCAAAACATCTGCAGGTGCCCTGGACAGATGTGTGATGGGAATAAGGGCAGTGGAAATCCTGAATGCCTGTGAGGAGGCCATCCTGGCAGCTGTGGACTCCCTGAGCCATCCCGCTTTCATCCTGAAGCAGGCCATGACAAGGTGTAGCCTGGATGCTCTGTAAAATGTGCTGCATCAGAAACTCCAGAATCTTGCCACCAACCTGCTCACTTCCGAAGCATCGGATAAGGTGAGCTGTGTTTGAGTTGGTCTGGTTTGAATGCGGTACCCGAAACGTTTGTTTCCATAAATAATGGAGTAAAATACTGTAAGTTGTCATTGTAACTGAAAGGGTCTTATCCAGTGTTTTTTTAAATTTTAATTGAAGACCTAAACTGGCTTTATCTGGCCTTGAGTCAGTCCTAGGAGTTCGCTTTCCTTGAACAGAAGGTATTGGCTGCCTTCAATGTTGTCATGCAGGTTCTAATTCAGGTGCTGTTCTCTAAAGTTACACAATCCCTTCCACATCTCTCTGGATGTCGTTCCCCAGTTTGTGACTGTTCATGATGCCACCCCCACTTCAGTGTGCGTTCTACTGTAATTTTTCAGGTTGAGTGTATTTAAAATCTGGGTTTAGCAATATTTCATAGAATCTGGAGTATTTGCTCAATTGCATATGTTCTGTTAATTTGTAGTATCGAAGGGTACATGAGCAAACTAGCCTGCGATCTATATCCATCAGGAGCAAATCTCCCCCCTCTTCAATTTGTGCTTTGAGGAACAGAATTGGCATTGATTATTTTTTTTAAATTTTTATTTTTCCCTCTTCCTTCCCATATTGGACATGTTCTGTATGTCCCTGCAGATCTTGGTAAAGGTGTATTTAGAGATTTTACTTTATTTTGTTGATCATTGCTGTGTGACAGTTCAGAAAAAGTATTATTAAAATATATGTACAAATAGATATAAATGGAGCCAAAGAAACTTAAATGCTGAAAATAAAATATTTCTCAAAGGGTAATTGAAGTGTTTAATGCTAGAAGATATTAATGGACTTAATTGAGTCTTAAATATTTCAATGCTTAATATTTAATGTCTTTTTAAGTTGTTTTATGATTTCAGTGATGAATTCTAATGGAACTGTCTGTAGTAACCTGTTAAAAGTATTGATTAACCTGAGCGCTGTGTGTCTGTATAGATAGAATGCGTGAGACACTGCTTGTTTATGTGGCTTCGTTTAGACACAAATCTTTACAATTTAGATGGATGTTACTTAATACAACAGACTCCTCACCAATCTGAGCAATGAGTAAATGCTGGTATTAAGGACCCTGCTAAGCAGACCTTTCTGATAATATCAATATGCTGACTTCCTAATAAAGACCTGTTGGAGCAGACAAGTATTAAATTTAGTCTGGCAAGGCCATACAAAGATGTTAACAGAGTCTAAACAAAAAAAACCCATTGAGTTCTGGCTTCTATTTTCCTTGTTGTGGATGCCAAATGCTGGTGGCCCGGCCAGCAGAGACAAGCACATCCCTGCCCCAGCACCTGCCACCCTCCCCTGTACCCATGGGTATTTATTTTGTAACCTTCTTTTACATTCTTGATGGAAATGTTGATTATTTAAATTATTTGTTTCTCATGGCAAATATTTTTTACTAAGCATCGTTTAGTCATTCTTGGAGTTGACGGCAGGGAAAGGAGCAGGATTTGGCTGTTTCGACTGTTTGGCACAGCGAGCCAGTCAGCGCTGCAGCTCCTCCGAGACACGTAAGAACAGGGAGTGAAGAGGGTGATGTCTGTTTAATTTTTCTTTCATAATCCCTGTGATCAAATGCGAATTTTCTTTCTGGTAGCACCTTAACTTCATTACGTAAGTGAAATGAGAAATTTGAGGAAAGAGAGAAATTAAAAATTATTACACTTGTCAGGGATATACAGTAACTAATATCCACAGTGCTTTACGAAAGACAAATCTGTGTGAATGAGAACTTTGAGAATTAAAATAGTATGTTTATTTCAAAGCTGGGTTCATACACTGGAACAATAATTAAACGTGAGGTGGTAGATATTCTATTCTTTTATGCTAACAGCATTTTGGGGGTCTTTACAGCTAGAATGGAAAGGAATATATGAAGATTACTTCAGTTTTCAAACACATGCAATGGAATTTGTACAAAGCTTCCAGTAGCCAAGTACCTGAAGGACTAGGAATGCTTACTGCCTTGAAAGAAGCTCTGGAGAGAAAATAAATGGTACATACACATGTCCAATTGTCCAATTATAAGGTGTTAAGTGGAATATACATTTGTTTCTGCAATTCATAGTGATAAATACATTTGTTAGCGTTCAGAAGGAGAAAAAAAATTGGTGAAAAATGCAAGATAATGGGTGTTGGTAAAAATATTGTAGATTTACAGCTCAGATTTTCAGTGATGAAAACATCCCAGGGTATTTAAGGCTTTGGAAGATGTGCACATAGCTTTGCATCAGCGAACAAAGGAAGCAACATATTGGATGGGATGTATGTAGAATAAGGTAAAAAGATATTATAAATTAGTGGATGTGTACAGAATGTTCACTTTTTTGCATGATATAGAGAGTGTATGTTAGTTATTTGTGTTCTCTTTTTATATTTTGTGTGTGTGTATACATACCTGTTTGTAAATATATGCATCTAGTGTATATATAAAACCTGCAAGCTCTGCTATTTTCTAAATAACTACCCTGGTATAAAATGTGCTTTTATGGTTTACAAAAGACCACGGAGCATGGCAATCTGAGAGACTACCAAACTTAAAGAGTTTAATGTTAAGGCTGCTGAGTTATAGACAAGGAAAGCCTTGGTTGTATTGCTTTTATTGGTGATATATTAAGAACTTTTGGGTTAATTCTGCTTTCAGTAAAGGCTGATGTTTTCTGAACCAACTGTTCAGCCTGTATCAGTGGTGGGTAAAATATCATTTCTCCTGCAGCCCTTCTAGGTTTTTATGTGCTCCCTTATGTATTTCAACCTTATGTTTTTCAGGCTGTTAATTAAATTGTAAAAGAGGAGAAATAATATTTTACTTATATTTGAACAAGGTTTGTTTCTGTTAAAAGATTCTTTTTTACTTGTTTTAGGAAATGAAATACTTGAGCGTAATTTTGTATTGGTTACAGAGAGAATAAAATTATCACAATACTCAAAAATGTAATGTTCTTTTGTCCTTTTCTGACTTTTTTCAGCTTTTATCTCATAGAATGTTAATTTTCTTTCTCTCTTTGGGAGAAAAGGAAGGAGAAAGAAGATGGACTTAAGTAGGGGAGTGAACAACAAGTGCCACACTAATTGTATATCTGGAAGAATTTATTAGTAGCTTATCTTCCAATGGCATAAATTGATGCTATACTTCAGTATCTAAATAGGAAATATTTAATGTGTTTTAAGTTTAATAACAAAGTACTGAAATTTACTGTTCCTTGGGGTGTAACTATTATCTTTTAGAATTTATGAGAAAGAAATGTGAACTTCCCTCTTACCTGGAGAGCTCTACTTATCTGATGAACTGTGGAATTTCTGTATTTTACAGATGTAGCACTTGATCCCAAGTCTGAAATACCTGACATTGTGGCAAGTGCTGTAAAATTCTTCACTGATACTTTCAAAATGTTTGCCATGCCATGTTTTATACCCATGCGAGTTTTCAAATTTTAATCATCCAGAGCTTCTTTATTTTTGAATTAACTTTATTAGAAGTATTAAAGTAAATTAAAATTTCCAAATTGTTTTTTCTTTTTTTCAGTGGAATTTACCTAAATATTCACATAACTACAAAAAATATCAAAGAGAATATAAAAAATCAAAGAGAATATAAAACAACATCTTCTTGATGACGATGAGGATGAAGAATCCAGAAGACAGAGAAGACTGACCCAGAATATCGCTCTAGCAAATCCAAATCATTAACTTTATTAGAATATAATCTAACCATGGATACAGCAAATCTTTTTATGTCCTGTCTTCATGTCTGGGGCCTGAATTCTGTTTTAGATGAACTTTGCCTAAATCATCTTGGGATGCTTAAGCCACACTGTTCAGTGTCCTTTGGCCTCCTGTCTAGAGGTGGCCACAGGTCTCTGATGCTTCCTGGCTATAATCATCCCGTCAGCCAACTGTCATATGATAGCATGGAGTTGGGAAGGAAAATACCCGTTACAGAAGGCCTGGGAAAGGGAACACATGGTATATCGCTTGCAGTCACCACTCAGCATCTCCTGTCTGTTATCTCATTAGCCAACACGCTAATGAGTATGACCAATGCGACATTTATCGGAGACCACATGAAGAAAGGTCTGACCAGGTACAGCAAATATACCCTTGAACTTGTGATAACTTTCAGAGTCTATTTTAATACAGCATTTAATTTGTTTAATTTTATGGGTTTGATGTATTAAATAGCTATGAAAATCTTGGGTACCTGGATGGAACTGAGTGTATTTATTCTTTCTTGAATGTAGTGTTTTTTAATGCCAAGATAACTATAGTGCTTTCATTGGAGTTACATAACTTAAAATGTCAGCAGAACATGGAGTTGTATTAACATGTTCCAGTGGGTCTGAGAGGCCATTTTTGTCCTCCTTTTCAGTGCTTATTGTCTTCAAAGAGTTTTTATAATCAGGAGGTTAAATCCTAAATAAATCGAGATCTACAGATAAACTTTTTATCACCAAAAAACCCAAGCTTATCTAGGAATTATAAATGAGATACTTTTTTCTGTCAAACTGACTGGTTTTTATAGGTTTGCTTTTCAAAGCTTGTTTAGTTATAGTACCTTTAGCAAATAATCTCTTTTCCCACCCTATCCTCCTTCTTTTCCCCCCTTCATGTACATTTTGTGTTTAGGCCATCTAGGCCAGGTACTCCTGAGATGTCCAAAATGACGACACCCCCTTCAATTTCAAGTCATGCAGCCCAAGGACAAATTAAGAAAGACAAAAAAATTGCTTGGAATTTGCTTTGAAACAATATGGTATGTGATTATGTGATTTCTTGAAACTGAAGTTATCACCTTACTATTAAGCAATAAAAAAACTTCTAGCTTCTGCATGGAAGGAAAAAGTAGTGTAATATTCTAGATAAAAATTTTAATGAGTAAGACCTTTTTAAGTATCAATAAAAGACACTGATACTGTTGCAAAATCATTCCCTGTCAATGAATTTTTGCATATTTTAATTGCTGCCGAACATTCTGGTGTTGAGGTGATAGTAAGAGGTTTGAACTCTGTAACTAAGGGCTATACAAACTAATAAATTTTTTTATATATTTATATGCA
>NW_010256197.1:0-34873 GCF_000690775.1 Eurypyga helias
CTCACATTTATAAAGACCATAAGCTAAGGTCTTTTTTGGACTTGCTCTCTTGAGTTTTGCTACCTGTGAACCTCATGAGGACTTTTTTGGACTTGCTCTCTTGGAAATGGTGAGTTTTGCTACCTGTGAACCTCATCTGATGTAGCATTTGAAAGCCACATTCAGGCATCTTTTTTCTAATAGCCGCGTAGAACCGCCATCCCATGGACTTTGCACAACACGCCTGCCTTTGTCTATAAATCAGATATGAAACACGAGTATTAAATATTAGCCTCGATTTCAGTAAGCACAGAGCAGGCTGAGTTGTATTGCATAAACCTTGCCTTTTCTGTCTCAACTTGACAAGCCGTAAAGCAGAAACGGAGACCGAAAGAAGGAAATAGTGGGGGACAAGATCAGTGCATGGTGTGCAATGGCCAAAGCACTAGAAGGAGAAGAAAAACCACCCAGCAACCTGCACGAGGGGTCTCTTGGGTTAAAATTCTTGATTTCTGGGAAGAGCTTGCAGGGTTGGTGCTTTCAGAGGAGCCTCCCATTGCTTTGGCAAAAAGAAAGGCTCTGCGTGTCACATCCTGCTGATTTTTAGGCATTTTCTTGGTGCACTGGTTTGACCATGAACACGGCAGTGGTCCCCACTTGGACTTTGAAGCCGTGGTGTTTTGTCTCTGCTCGCAGCAGGGTTGGTGAGAGTTTGTACTTTTTCCCAGTAAACAGAGGACAAAGCACCCTTGTCTTGGGTTTGAACTAAGGTTGAAGAACCTTAGTTCCTCCAGTACCTGAAGGGGCTACAAGGAAGCTGGGGGGGACTTTTTACAAGGGCCTGTAGTGACAGGACAAGGGGGAACGGGTTTAAATTGGAAGTGGGGAGGTTTAGATTGGATATCAGGAAGAAATTCTTCCCACAGAGGGTGGGGAGGCACTGGGACAGGTTGCCCAGAGAAGCTGTGGATGCCCCATCCCTGGAAGTGTCCAAGGCCAGGCTGGATGAGGCTTGGAGCAACCTGGTCTAGTGGAAGGTGTCCCTGCCCATGGCAGGGGGGTTGGAACTGGATGATCTTTAAGGTCCCTTCCAACCCAAACCATTCTGTGATTCTATGATTTCTCTATCTCACTGCTTGCTGCAGCACTGTGAGATCCAGACATGCCCTGCTTGGTAAAACCACGATCCGCACCGCCTTGGGCTTTCCCCCGCAGCAACCCCATTTTATATGGGTTTGGATGCATGCAGTGTTTTGCGTATCATCTCTGCCTACGAGATAACAGGTGCTTGGTTAATTGTATTCCTTAATTATGGGATTCCTTGCTTTATTATACCTGGCCCGTTATGAGCTGATTTAGCTGGTGATGAAAGTGGTGCTGCTTCTCCGGTGGGACCAAGCAAGCTGGCTCTTAACAAATAAGCACGGCTAATTAAAGACCCCAATGGTTTGGGGCATGAAGTGGGGTTTCACAACAATGGCACTTGGGTTTTGCTGAGCTTGGGAAATAATTTCTGGGCATGCGGGTCCCTGCCCTACCTGCCTCTATAAACAGGCTGTTCCAATAATCCAATGGTCAAAGTGAATATTGTGGTAATAAATTACCTCTCCCCCTCCTTTTTTTTTTTTAACTTGCTTCTGGATTTTTAGCTGGTTACCATGGTAACTCACCACCTTCCTTTTTCTGGTGAGTCTCCAAAGTGGCTGATGGAGGTAGCCTTGGGGAGACGTGTGAGCTGAGCAGAGCTTTGCTCTCCGTTCTCTGCGAAGTCAGATGCAACGCCTGATGGGACCACTCAGATAAAGACCAAAGCATTAGGATACTGAAGAACATCAGACCTTCTAGTTTAAGTAGTTTGCTCCATCAGGACGTTGATTTCCAGCCTAAATTTGTTGCCACAATCAATTCTGGCCAAGGCGTGAGTTATTGCCTGTACTATGGGGGGTGGATGATCCTTCGTTGGACGCTCAGCTTGGAAACTTCGGTGTTCAACTAAGGGCCAGCATCCCGTCACAGAGCGATGCTGCACACCTACACAGAGATAACATTTGCTTCCCCTGCATCCATTCTACCCATTTCCCCTTGCAGAATTTGGCGATTCGAATTGCATCTGGTTCCTTCCTTCCTCTCTTCCATCCCTCCTCGCTCTCCACAAGGCAGCAAACTGCTTTCCCTGTTAGGACTGAGATCTTTGGAAGAGATTTGCAGCTCTCTGGGGAGCTTGTCATGAAATGATCTGATTTCTAAGTGTTTCAAAGCAGCTCTTGGGTTCCAGGTCTCCCTTGTTGTGGTTAACCACTGACAGCCGACGCAGCCTGACCTGGGGCATTGCTAATCCTTCCCTTTCTCTTTTCAGTTCTTCTGGGTCCTTCTGGCGATCTTCCTCACGGAGCTGCTGCTGATATTCATTGAAATCATCTTTGAAAACAAGGTGGGTGCAATCAGGAGGCCTTTGGGTGCTGCACAGCGACAAACAGCAGCCCCACGTATCTTCAGGGAGGAAAATCCCCAATTGTCTGTTAGTGCCCACCCTGAAAACAAAGGGTTTTCATCACTCTTGCTCTTCTGGGGCTGCCCATTGTGCTCCAGAGCTGCGATGGATCACCAGCACCTCCTAAAGCCCTGCCGCAGCTTCCTGTGCAGATTCCCAGTCCAAAACCTCTTCGGGTTTTTTTTATTGAGAACTCATTAAGCTCCTCACCTCAATTACGTTAACTGCTGGCTTGCATTTGCAAGGACAGGTTTGAGTTATAGCTGAGCTGGCGAGATGGTAAATGCTTCCAACGGATGTCCTTTCTGGCCCTCCTGCCTTCTGCTGAAGAAACCCTGCTATTTTCAATTTAATCTTACCCTTGCCATTGATCAAATGATTAAATAGCTAATCTCAATCTCTCGTTGGCTCAATGGATGCACAAGGCAGGAGAACAATGACTGAAATACCTACTTACGGGCTCTAAAAATTGATTCCCCTCTGCACAAACAGCTTGATGCTTTCAAACCCATCAAGGTTGGCGTTGGGAGTCACGTACTCGGTGAGCTCCAAAGACGAGTTGGGGTTGGGAGTCACGTGCTTGGTGAGCCCCAAAGTCAAACAAAAGCAATGTGGGAAGATATTGCTTTTTGGATACTGCAGCCAACTCCATCCAGCAGCGTCTCAGAGTGTTCCGAAACCCTTTGATCCCTGAAAAACACAGTGCACCAGTGGAGAGATGTGCTTCTCTGAGGAAAATCAGATTGCTTGAGTCCTTCCCACATATGGGAAATCAATATGTGCTGTCACATAGAGACTTTATTTTTGTGGAATTCAATATTAACCCCCTTGCTTTGCTCCAACTTTTAGCCTCTGTGATGGTGCTCAGCACCATCCTGCACTGCAGGGATGCAATGGAGAAACGCTGGTACCATCAGGAGAGGTGATTGCAGCCTCGTGATTAAACTCCTGGATTGAGTAGAAACCATTAGCGCCTAAATTGTCCCTTAATTTAAATTTAACGGGCAATATCAAAACCTAATTAAAAATCAAACAATGAGGGAGAGAGAAAAGAGAGATCCGACAAGCGATGAATCCACTTGACCTAAAATTGTTCGGAGGCACTAATCTGCATTTGGAACAATGGTTGTTTATTAAACTTGTTAAAAACATATTTAATTGGATTTTGTATTAAATAAGCAGGGATGAGGAACGAATTTAGTGGCCTCGAAGCTACTGAACACTGAAATGGGCTTTGTTGATATGCAAATGTGGTTTTGGAGATTATCTGAGATAACGTGTTTGACATCTTTGAAGGGAAGGGAGTGGAGAGGTCTCATAACCAGAACTTAATGATTTAACCCTGCGACATTTATCTCCCACCTTAAAATCAAGATTTAATTACAGAAGCTGCCTCCGGGCTGGCATCTTCTCAGAGAGCAATAGGATCATGAGGGGAGCCTATCTGGGGGAAAACAAGCGGAGAACGGTAAAACCCGGGTGTTGCCTGTTGTGTTGGTCTTAGCGGTGGGCAAACTGGGAATTAACATCTCAATAATCTTCCACATGAGCAATTTCTTAAGGGTTTTTTCACATCCCCTTGCCTGATCCCTCGCTGTTGGCAGGCTTTGTTTGCCGCTCTGACGTGCCTTCATTTCTCTCTTTTTCGCGTTCTTCTCCCCGTTCCCGGTTTGCCCAACCTCTAATTTTCATGTCAGAATGAATTATGAAAAACAACGTTTTCTTCCCCCTCCTTTCCCCTACTTCTAACTCAGAAGAAAAGTTCCTTTTTCCTTCATTAATATTTCTGCTTGGTGGTTTGTCAGGAGTCAAACGACAAACCTGCGCCGGGCTTTGCATAGGACATCGCGAGCCTCCGCTCCCAGCTCACTAATAAGCTTCCCAGGCATCTGTAAAATACATTTTCGATTCAATTAGTGTTTAATGTGAAGTGCCTGATGTGTCAAAGTGTCCTCGGAGATACGGCTGAATGAGCAGCAGGGAGAGCCCCAGCTCGGCTGCACCATTCCCTTTCAAGACGTGATTGAGTTGCTGAATGATTTGTTGGGATTGGGAGTGATTGAGGGCTCTGATGAGGTCTCTGCTCCTGCACGTAGCTCATCCCACAGATAAATCACCATGCAGCCGGCGGTGTTGGCTACCACACGCCGTTTCACCTTATCCAGCCCCTCCGAATGCAGCAGAAACCCTCCTGCCAGTGGTTAAAATCCTGTTGGTCAATGGGATTGGGGAGCTAGAGGGACTTTCTGAAGCCACCCTGATAATTAAACTGATTATGCAGCATGTAGGAATAATTGGGCGGGTAAAGGTGCGTGGGTCTGCTTGCATGTGCAGGAAAAAGAAAGGTGCTACGGGATGCTGCTAACCCCAAGAGCCCAAAAGGGATGCTGCTAACCCTGAGCTCTCAAAAATGATGGATTTTGTCCAAAAAATAAGCTTGTGCCAGCATGCGGGTTATATTCTTACTCCAGTAACAGCTGACAACGCTTGCTATGAAAAAATCTTCATGTTTTACAGTGTTTTCCCAGTGCCTTTTCCATGTGAGCCATGTTTTTGCTTCTTCTGTCCCCAGATGAACGCAGTTTTCCACTCCAACATCCAAGAGGGCATCAGGCACTATTATGATGACCTTGACTTCAAGAACATCTTGGATTTTGTGCAAGAAAAGGTTTGGTTTTGGAATGTGGGTGGCATCAAGGTGGTCTGGTTGTGAAGTTTTTCCAGGATTTGTTCGCTCTCTGCCTCACCGAAATGGAAGCATTAGTTTTTCCTGCATTTTTAGAGTTTATTCCCATTTTTTGGATGCTTTGCTCGATCTATCTTGAATATCTTGCTCTTTCTTGGTTTGCCCTGCTCTTTTTGCATGGTTTTGGGTTTTGCTGATCTCCAGGCCCACCCGTTGGTGTTTTTGGCAAGTTATTCTGCCACTGTGTTCCCAGCAAAGAGCATCTTCTACTCCACACCATGGAGTGGACCATAACAGGATAGTTATATTTCCCAGTCTTGATGGGCAACCAGTGCCTAATGCCTGAAAGCTTTTGATAGCTACCCCAACCTGCCTAGAGAGGGGTGGGGGAATAAAAATAACGTGTACTGAAGCTCTTCCCGGGCTGCAGCAACCCTTAAATAGACCACCTTAGGTCTGTCTCTTTGCTTGAGGTGTCATCAGTAGCTGGCCAAGCCCTTGACTCAGTGGGAAAACTGAAGATAAGGTGTTTTCATGCAGTAGCTGGAAGAAGAGCTTCAGCCTTTCCATGGGCAGCACCAGGCAAGCTGCTCCTGGGACTGATGAGAGCTATGTCCAGTCCAATGCTGCTTTAATTTGGCATAGTCTGCTTTAATATTTTTAGGTGTGTAGTTGCATATTCTGTCTCATATCTAATGTTTAGAGCCTGCCAGGAGTTGGCAGGATCCATCCCGTATCCTCGAGCCAACCTGCAGATCGATAAAGCCATCCTTGCAAATCTTAACTTTTTAACCAATCTTTTCATAACTGCTGCTGTTGCCTTATAGTTTATCCACCGTGTAGTTTATTTAAGGTACTAAATATTAAATCAAGTATTAAGTTGAAACGTCTTCTTAATTCCTGCCATTAGGCCTAGAACTAATTAATTTGATCATTTTGTCTCTTGAAACCTGAACAGCCATGCTTCAGCAAAGCAATGATGCGTCCCCCCATGTCCATCGGAAAGCCACGTGAAGTCAGGATCTGACGTTGTTATTCATCCCGCTAAGCGTGTGGTGGGTTCGGACAGGCTTGGTTGACTCTAACGTATCATTTGGTTTTTTCCAGTACTACTGAGAAGCCTTTCCTAGGAATCTAGGGGATGTAGGCTTGCTCATGTTCTGAAGGAGGGTTTTTTGGCTTGCCCGTTACTTGTGTTACTGCGGAAGGAAAGCACTTGGCTCAAAGCATTTGATGAATGAAAAAAAATTGGAAAAAAACCCCAAAAACTTGAGCTCTAGGAGGGAAGTCGCAGTGATGTTATGTCTCGTGGGTTGGTTTCGGAGAGCAGAGCCAGGCTTTGCCAGCAGAGCTGCTTGCAGATGAACTTGGAATGTTCTCACCTTGGCCTGATTTCTCTCTTTTCGTTATGGGTTGAAGCATCATAAATACGTGAATCTTATTTCTTGCTTTGAAGAAAAGGAGACTGTGAAGCTCCTTCTTCTTTGATGTAGCTGGAATTTAAGGCCGGCGGTGCCCTCCGCGCTCCCCTCTCTTGGCTTAAATACCTGCTTTTGACTCTTGAAGTCATCGTTACTCAGCCGAGGGCGTTAATAAGGCCATGAGCCCTCTGAAGGTTTCAAGACCTGACTGATTCTGAGAAGGATCTGAATCTTTTTCAAGTTTACCCCAACCTCTCTGCGAGGATGATCTAATTCAGACCTCTCCGTACGAATGATAAATGGATGCTACTGCGGGCAGTCGGAAAGTCCACGTTGGAGCCATCGTCAACGAGCCTTGGCAAGGAGATTGGCCCACAAACCTCCAGACAAAGCAGATGCATTTAGTTTCTGTATCTCCAAATAAGTGAGGATCAGCCGTTTATCATATAATCTCACCTCATTTTTACAATGTTTTTCCTGTCTGCTTCTTGACTTGACCTTTTATCAAAAGTTTTCAGAGCGCAATCTTCATTTTGAAGTCTCTCTCTGTACTAAGAATTTGTGACCACTTGTAGCGTTGCTGTTAAGTCTTTAACATCTGCACATTTTAACTCGTAGCGAGAGCAGGAGCTTGGTAAGAATGTGCAGCTCGTCGCTGCGAGCTTTTATATCAGCGTGTGATTTCCAAACCAGGAACAGCAGCAACGTCGGTGACTGAAATGCAGAGTTGCTTCATCCTGAGGGTAGGACCAGGGAGAAGCAATGCAGAGGAATAAGTGCTTTTAAGAGAAGGGAAATCGGTTTTATGAGACCCGAGGGGCCCCAGTTCACTTCAGGAGGATGAAAACTTGCAGTCAGTCTGGAAGGATTGAACCCAGACCTGCGACTTCGATAAAACAAACTCCAAGCAGCCAGTTATCATCATTTAGTAGTTATTCTTGTCATTTTCCCTATTAAAAACCTTGTCTACGCACAGGTTAGCGGGCACACAGCTTATTTAGGTCAGGCAAAACTAGTCTACGCTCCTTAGGATTTAAATTTTTCTTAAGCCTTCTCTTAAGTGTTGCTTTAAACTGGAACCAACAGCCTTTGCATGCTTAAACGGGTATCATATGGTAAAAACAACAAGTAATTATGGTCCGAAGTGCTGGATAATAATATTTTACGTTACCAGGATGATGGCATAAATAATGCGGTTTTACCTGTTGACACCTACTCGGTCTGGCTGCCTGTGAGCAAGTAGGTATGGAAATACATTTCCCTAAAGAAAATAATACTTGCAGAGGTTTTTTATCATTAAGTTTTGCTGAACTACTGCCCTGTTCAGCCCTTGGATGTGAGAGTGGAGACAACAATGGCTCAGAAGGCGAGGTTTGCCCCAAGTCAGTAACTGCTCGCTATCTGCCGCTCCTCACTTTATCTTTTTTTAATGGTTTGCTGAGTATAGGTGGAAGAGGAGAGTTCAAACCGCTTGGCTGAGCACAGGATTTGAATTTCAAAGAGCTGCTGGGGCTGCGGTTCTTGCTCAAACCCGAGTGGCTCCAAACTCAAAGTAAGGCTCGGAGAGATGAGGGTGTTGTGCTCGCAAACCTCCGCCTTTCTTCTCGGGGAAGATTAAAGGCAGCTTTCAACAGTGTGGCTCGTTCAAGCGTGTTGCTTCGAGGGCGATGGTTTTAGCTGTAATGAGCCCACATCTGGCGCAATGAGCCCACATCTGGCGGGTGGAGGCAGCGGTCCTCGACATGGAGAGCTCCTCAGATGCGACCTGCGAGGCTCTTGCCATGGGCTCTCTTTGGTTTTTTCTGCTTGTTATGCTTCTCTGCGCTCTGGGAGTCTGCATGAAAGTAAAACCCACAGCGAGGATTGTCTCAGATTATGAGAAATAAATCCAGGTCGTTGGGGCTAAACCTCTCTTTGCAGAGGAGAAAACATGCCGGTGAGGCTTCCCAGCAGCCAGGAACCCTCGTTATAAGGATTTTGTACCAATTTTTGCAGTTACAAAAGCAAATGGAAAAACTTTGCAGCACGGGGATATCAAATGGGTAGCAATAGCCAATATCCCTTTAGGTGTTTTTCTCCCCTCTTTCTAAGCAACTTTTGCAACTCCCTCCCTGATGTGAGTAGGTTTAAAAGCAATCGAGGAAGTAAATGTAGGAAGTTGGAAAATAGTTGTAAATCTGTGCGTTGGCTGCCCTTGGCTGTATCTGCCTGTTTTGGCATGGGAGGAGGCCAGGAGGACCCCAGGAGCTGGTGGCTTTTCCTACTCCCCTTGGCCAAGTGTCATCACCAACCCATCAGCAGGAGGGGGAGCAGATGCTCACAGAGTTAAACTTCTCACAAAAACTGCTCCTTGCAGAGTGCAGTGCTTAAAGAAATGGGGAAAACCTAGGTTTTTTCTGTCTTATCAAGGACACATAACTCTCCTGCCTGCTTCAGGCTTTCCTTTCAGGGGGAAAAATGTGAAGATTCAAGCTTGTTTACCAAGAGAAGGGGGATGACTTGGTTTATAATAAGCCTGCTTTTATTCTGTGTAGAACAGAAAATGACTTTCATTAAACTTTTTCTTTCCCCCCACCCCCCCATTGCGCAAACAGAAGAAAAAGAAGCTTTTTTCCTTTGTAGCTGTAGCATTTGATCTCTAATTTAACTTGACAGGAAGAGAAACCCCTGTTAGACTGCAGAACCTTATTAGCATTTTGTCGAATGGCACCAACTAGCCGAGCTGCCTTCAAGAGCCAAGAAATACATTCATTCAAGGCACTGAAAGAGCCATCTCTCCTGCATGCCCCGGGAATAGGATGGATTAGTCACCTGTAATTAAATCAGTGAAGCATGAATGAGCCTGATCTTTCCCGGGCTTGTGAAAGCAAGGATGCCTCCCATAGACACGTGTATGCATCTGTAACTGCTGCACACCTTTAAAACGGAGCTAAATGGGGCTAAACGTACGCTTTTCTATTTTACAAGGCATCTTCAACTTTGTATTTAAGGTCCTGGAAAGCAGAAAATTCTCAGGGCGCTCAGTGCTGGCGTTGCAAAGCAGCGATGGCGATGCAGGGCAAGGCTGGAGGGGTAGACGCCTTGGTGGGCTGGAGATATCGAGGTCTGTTCAGCTGCACGTCTCATCTTCTCCTTTTCTTCTTTTCACAGTTTTCTTGCTGCGGCGGCGATGAGTACCGGGACTGGGAGGTTAACCAGTACCACTCCTGCAACAGCAGCGGGCCGCTGGCGTGCGGGGTGCCCTACACATGCTGTATCAGGAAGGTAAAGCATGAAAAGTGCCTTTATTTCAGTAGTATTTCAGCAAAACACCCTCTTCCAGCTGGTTATTGCTGCGTATTTCTGCGCTATAGGGCTTCTTGTAAGCTGCATTGCCACCTTGCAAAGCAGTTTGGGACAACATCAGCGTGGGACGCTAAAGAAACTGGAACCTATATAGGGGCTACACTGTGTTTTAGTAGGCTTTGTTTTAATGTAGAATAAATACCAAAGCACTGGGCTATTAATTGCACTTGTGTCATGCCAAGAAGTTGTTAGAAATGCCAAGTTCCTGTTTTTCAACATACAAAATGGTTTTGGAGGATCGTTTTGTAAAGTAATAGCAGTGTCTTAAAAGGAGTTGGCTGCATCTCAGTGTGAGTCCAAACGAGTTGTTGTCCGCTGCTTTCCTGTCCAAGAGGACACGTTTGTCAGACGGCTGCTGCAGGGTTTAGCCGTATGTGGGGATCCTGTTTGATGGTGTCTGCTCCATGTTTGATGGTGTCTGCTCCTATCGAGGTTTTGGAGGGTTTTGCTGAAAGTGGGGCGGTGAGAGGTATTTGGATAAAGACCCACCCTGGTGTAATGGAATAAAAAAATAAGTCTGGTTAGGAATTGCCCTTGCAAGGCTGCGTGTCCGACACGCTGCGAGTTGAGTTGAACGGAGATGGAGAGAGCGGGGAGTGGATTTGCAGAGCTGTTAGGGTCTCCTGTGCTGCATTTCGGAGCTGAAAATCAAGACTCACACCCCCCCCCATGCAGCACTTCTCTGCTGAGACTAAGCTAAGTGCTCTGACACCGTCTCATTTAATACAACCATCCACCTTGTTGAAATCAATCTAACACTTGCTGTGGATAAAATGCCGGGAGCTGGGCCAAGGCGAGGGGAAAAAAAGGGCAAATCTCCCTGGCTGCTGCTGCCAGAAATACTATGAACACTGCTAAAAAGGATTTGCTAAACATACTCCCGGTAGTAAAACCTCCTCGGGGTTCAGAGCATCAGTGTTGCCCCTGAAACCTGGCCATGCTTTACAAATTCTACAATGAAAATATATCATCAACCTAGTATTGATGTTGGATTTTTAATGGAAAGAGAGGGAAATCTGAGGCATCTTAATTATGAGTGGAAGCCTGACATGCAAATCAGCTGTAAAAATAATTGTCTCTAATCAGGGCGTTGATTAAGAATCTTAAAGCTTCTGAAGATGGAGTTAGAAATTCATGTGTTGTCCTTTTGTGTTAGAGTGAGGATGTGTTGAAGAGAGTCAAGCGCGTTTTTCAGTATTTTTACACTTGGTTTTGGGTGACAATTTGGCAAACAAAAGACCTCAGTGCCTCAGGCAGTATTGGAGGTACAAGAAACCACAGGTGATTGATAGAGTAGGGTAAGAAATAAGGCAACTTTTTGGTTTCCTATTGCAATGAGCTGGGTGTGGATGATGCTCCAGTGAAGGATTGGAGCATCCAGCTCCTGGGAAGGAAAACTCACAGTAAATCCTCCACAGTTTTTTCAAGAATTAAAGCCCATGAACATGGCTCTGACAGCTGGAGCGGTTTTATGGGAAGCAAGACCTCACCAAATGCATCTAAATCTCCATGAGAAATGAAACCTGTTCTTGGAGAGAAGAGTAACCAGGTAGATAGATGTAGCCTCCTCATTCTTCAAAGATCTGATTTTTGGCACTGCAGGGTACTTTTTGGGTAAGAAATCAGCCCGATGCGATATCAGTAGTACATGAAATGGATTAAGAGAGACAGCTCCCTTGGGAGTTTTCTGCTCTCTGTGACATAAAACAAGCTAATAAAAAAAAGTTTAAACAACAGAGTTGTTTAGTTTAAACAACAGAGTGAAACCCCCTGCAACTGCATTTACCATAAGCTCCAGCATGTCTATTCATAGCTATTTCCTGAAATCAAAGAGTTCTCATGGGGGTTTTCCCTACGGGCTGAGTAGGTGGGAGAAGCACCTCTGTACCTCGGGATGAGGAAGGTACCTGTGTGTGATACTCTGGTTGGGTCTTAGCGATGTGCAGCACCTGCTGAAAACCCTTTCCACCAAAATATATTACTTGAGGCCTGAAAGAAGATCTTGCGTTGGCCCTGTGGCTGGAGGCATAACCAGGGACCACCTGGGCATGTGGATGGATTCTTCTGCGTTGGGTAGAGATGAACACAGTGGTCTCTCCATTCTGAGTAACCTTTTTACTGACCAGTTATACATCCACCCGTTTGTAGGGCAAGAAACCCTTCTCTTCTTGTGTCATACTTCTCTGTGCCTCTTTGAATCAAAGATGGAGGGAGAAGCTTCCTTTTTTCTGAGGAGGACCTTTGAGTTTTAAGTAGAGAGGTGCCAGATGTTGTTTGGAAATGTACTATTGTGGAAAGAACAAAAGATGCTGATAGGATCGAGCTTGTCTGGAGGAAGGAGCCTGAAACATAGATTTAGGGGGTCAATTTCAATGTAAATACAGCCATAAAATCATCCTGTTTTCCAAGAAAATACTTTTTCCATTACAAGACCCTCCAAGAGCTTTGTGTGGCATCCCCTGGGGCATCTCCCAGGGCACGCTGAGTTGCAGTAATGAGAGCAGACATCCCCCCAAAATGCTCTGGCTATTTTGAGTCTCATCTTACGGGACTGTGGACCTTAAAGTCTTCCCAGGAAGGAGGAATGGGCAAACATGCACGTATTGAGGATGTGAAACTGGACCCTCGTCTCCAAGCGCTTTCCTGAATGGTTTTCCAAGGCATTTGTGCCTTCTCCTGGGAAGCTGCAGCGTAGCGCAGTGTCTCTGAACCCCTCATGAAGTGTCCCTGCTGACATTTGGCACTGATTTGGGAGAGAAAAGCAGCTGGTTAAATAAAAAGTGCAAGGATTGCAGTCTTCTGCCCTCGGTGGGTTTTAAACGTCTGTGCGTGTTGCTCTTCTGTGATCCCTGAGGGCATCAAAATGCATTCTGGAAGAATAAAGGCCTCTGCCTGTTTTATGTTAGAAATTTCAATTCAGCTCTGACCTTCTCATCCGTGCAAGACCTTGACAAAAGTCAATCATGGCTAAATCATCACTTTTGATCTTCCACGCTTCTCCTGAATACAGGGTGTTGAGGGAATTACTCCAAGAGACGGGCAGGACTGGGGATGACTGAGAAACCCTTGGTTATTTCATGCAAGAAGGAAGAAAAATGATGATGAATTTGTACCCCAACTAGATGCGTTCAAACGATGAGCCCGATAGAAAGCAATGGTGTTTCACCAGCAAGGGTCCTGAGATGCCCATAGAAGTGAGTCTGAAAAGCAAGGACCAATGAAAGCTGTCAAGGAAAATGGTTTATTTTTTGTTAATATAAACCAAATAGGCAGATCCTTGGTCATGAGTGGGTTCCTTTATGCCACTACAGGAGCCAGCATTTACCTTAAGGGGAATTTGCAACGCTGTAACGCTGAAGGATTCCCATTTCATGGTCCTAACCCTGGATGAGGTCTCTCTCCGGATGCTGATGGCTGCTTTGCTGCTGATCTCCAGATTTCCCTGCAAGTCTTTCGTATGCACAGGGACTAATTAGTGTCCTTAACTACGCCCAGCTCGTAAATAATGTCTTGAAGTGGTGAGAGATGGGATTTTTTGATAGCACTGTGAGTAATGTGGTAGGTACAGAGGCTCTTGGTAAGGGAGTGCTGGAATAATTTCCCTGCCAATTACAGGAGGAACAAGTTGCAGCTTTATGGCTGGAGTCTGTCCGGAGGTGCACATTTCTTTTATGCCACATCTTGCAGGAAAGCGTAATTTACACCTAAATGTGTGCATTTCTCTTTTTTCATCTCTGTGCCTCCGAAGCACGGGATGTTTTTTGTTTTGTTGTCCAGGAGATTTTACTGGCTGTCAAAGCCATCTTTCTGAAAGCATAATCATTTCAGCACGTTATTATTTTATGGGCACAAGGCCCCTTTAGAAACACATGGTGTTATGGAAGCTGCTGTTTGATCCATGAAACAAGCCAGAAAAACCCCATCAGAAGATCAATACCAAGAGGTGCAAAGTACCCAACTAGCTCAGGGTGTGCGGGAGCCACTTTCCAGCTTTGCTTTTTTTGGGATGAGCAAGAATCAGTTTTGTAACCCAACATGTACCACTTTGCATGCTGACAAATACAGGGGAGTTAGGTTTGATTTTCTTTTATAAAGGTCCTGAATAGCAGCATTTGACCAGGATTTCTCTCTTTAGCTGTAGCTCTTGAAACATTCTTGTTGGCCAACAAAGATCTAAGGCTTGGGGCTGTCTAAAATCCTTACATTTCTCCTCAAAGTGGTGGAAGACTTGGGGAAATTCCCTCTTGATTTCTGGAGAGCCCAATTCATTTAATCCCTGTGAAATTCCCTTTATTACGAAGGAGGGGCACAACTGAAGGTGGTAGAAAAGATGGCTGGAATGAAATGAGGCAACAATCAAGGGAATATTTTGAAAGAGCTGCCTTGCTAAATGCTTGCGTGACGTGGAGTTGGGCCCAGCTCAAATCTCTAGAAAAGCGCTGGGGTTACCTGAGCATCCCCTGAAACAGCAGAAACCAGAGAGAAAAGTGGGTTAAAAAAAAAAAAAAATAAAGTCCCAACAACTTACTGCCATGGTTTCAGCACTGCGTTGGGGCAAAAGGAGCCCACGGTAGCGAAGCAGGGTTTGAGGGTAGCTGCTTGCCTTGTGCTGCGCTGAATGGTTGAGGCAACTCGGCGAGCTCTTCTGTTTCTTATTCTTAATTTTTATTTCTTGCATTTCCCCTTCAGCTTCCTCCCAGCTAAGTCTGTTCACCAATTCTCTCTTCACAGGTCCCTGGAGAAGTCATTAACACCCTGTGTGGATACAGGACGCTGGATAAAGAGGTAACACCTGCGTTTTCCTTTGTACGTACAAGATTGGCTTCTCCTTCCCCAGACCCCCTAAAACGAAACAGTTATCTGCAGGTAAACTCTTCCCCACCAAGGATGGCTTTGTATAAATTAGTTTTTATTGTTTTTCCCTGGCATCTCAGGCTCACAGAGCGTGGGCAGGCTCATGACATGTTTGGGTCGTCCCTGTAGGCTTTGGCGTGGCCTTTCTGAATCAGCCCCGGGAAATGCTGCTCCTGAGTTGTGTTTTGAGGCTTGTTGGTAGGAGAGAAGCTGATTTTGAGGCCTTCAGGGGTGACCGCAGGGCTTTATCGCAGCGGACAGCTGCAGTATCTTTGTGCATATGGACCGTAGCTCCCAGGGACAGTTTTTTGTCAAGAAAACCTAGGGAAAGCTTCAATCCAAGAAATCAATTCCCAAACATTTCTCATGCCACTCCTTTGGCTGGCAAGAAGGTGCAAATGCAAGAAAAAATATCTCCCCTCAAACCCAACATCTGAATGAAAACCGTGATGCTTCACTCTTCTTCCAGCGCCTGGAGCTGCTCAACATCATCCACGTGCGCGGCTGCATCCACGCCGTCGGGCTCTGGCTCAAAGACAACTTCGAGGCCACTTTGGGCATCGTTTGCTCCCTGCTGCTTCCACAGGTACGTGCTGGATCCAGTCGGCCTCCTCTCAGCTTCTTTCGCTGTGCTGGAGGAGGAAAATAATTCATTTTTAATTATTTTTTTCCCCTCCATTTATATCTGAAATTTGTGTCTTGGCTGGCAAATGTCACAGCGCTTTCTAGAGCATCCTTCGCAAAATTAACAGTTTACGACCGCGATGGCGCTCTCATAACACACTCCTGAAATATAATTATTGATCGAGGAATGGCACCTAAAAGCAAGGCATGCATATCAGCACAGCAAATCCTTTTATATTTGTTTTTACTGCTTTCTTCAAATAGAGCATAAATATTAACCAAAATAAACCATAATCGTAAATTCAGCAGTACTTGCCATGCTTCATAAAATCCATTTCCCGTTAATGATGCCTGAGAATCCAAGCAACTTTCCAGCACAGGTAATTAAACTCTTCATCACAGATTCTCGATACGGAGAGAAACTTTGGGTTGCAGCTGGGACTGTGCCTTTGCAACACTGTTGGCACTGTGCCAGCAAGGAGGTGTACATCTTTCTTAGACACTTCCAGAATTATTGTTGACAAAATTTTGATGATTTAGTGTTGACTTGATCTTTTTTTGACTCCTTTCAAGGCTCACAGGTGAAAGGTTTTGCTTTATTTCATTGGATGTAATGTTGGGTTTGCAACTGGAGGTATTTGGTGATGCTTTCCAAATACAGGGTTTTATCTAAATGGCAGTGAAATGGCTTTATTTTATTAAGTGTTTTCGCTTGGAGTGAAAGGTAGAATAGCGGTTGGATAAAGCAGAAGCTGCTGGGGAGACATGTGGCACATGGAGCTAATTTTTCAAAGGATGGACTTTCCTCTCGAGCTCTGAGATGGTCCAGATGAAAAACCAAGACGGGGAAGCAGTGTGTGCCCAATCCTGGCTGTGATGCTCCACGTTTCTAAAGTGCTTTCCCCGAAGCACGCAAATGAGCAATTGACTTCTGCTGTGCTACCTCTAGGAAATGCAACGGGCACAGAAATGGGGTAAGAAAGTGCCGTAATAGAGGCGACCGCTTCCATCTGCCTTGCAGGATGTCGAGAGCCCATTAGAGAAGCTGCCTGTTGCGGTATCCATTAACCTGCCAACATGATGCTCTTAATTGGGAAGAATAAGGAGAAAAACCAGAGATGGCAATAAGGTTTGCTGAGCCTTGATGAATATCAAGTGCTTTTGAGCAAGCGTTGTGATTTTTCTGGTGTGCCGTTAAACGCTCTTCAGATGAAGAACCTCATTCTTCCCATCTGCTCACGATTTCCAGGTTTTAAATATAAATCTGATTTGATTCTGTCAAGTTTTGGAGGGAATTAAGTTATAAATGGCCATCTGTGCTGCCAGGAGCTGTCAGTCCAGAAACAGCTTTATCCCCAGCAGCTGCCAGCAGAAAGCTGGGGTGAGAATTTTGTCCTTGGATTGCCGATCCAAGGGGGGAGGGGTTGGCACTGTTGACATGGGGAGTGCCCTGAACTTTGGGAAGAGTGAACATATTGACTTGTCCTATCTTTGGGTATTTGTGGTGTCCCACACAGGACACGTGCCTCTCCAGGGAGCTGCAAATCTCCTTAGTGGAAAACTTGGAGGATGCTGGGGAGAAGGTTGGGACTGTGATCCATGTCCCGATTCCAGCTTTGGGTTTGGCTCAATTTTCCTCAAAGTGTTGCCCTTCCTTAGGATCAAACTTCAGCCTCATCTGCAATGACGAGCAGCTTGAGGGCTCAAAGGTTGGGGATTTGAGCTTGGCTGATGTTCATCATCCGAGTGCCTTGAGGTTTGTGCTTGGATTTGGGGTAAGCAGCTGCCTCTTCTTGCGCAGAAGGAAGGACCTAAGAAAAGTTTTGGCTGACATAGAGCGCCCGTGGCGAGCGGGCAATTATTGCTCTCAGTGTTGCCTTTCCATCATGCTCAAGTGTGGGAAACCACCGAATTTTGGCTTTCCGTCATGTGGGAAGTTATTTAATTTTAAAATTTTCTCTGCTTTTCCCAAAATATCTGAGTGAGAGGCCAAGGGCACAGAACAGGCTGCTGGGTTTTCTTTTCCTCAGGTATCTTTCTCATCAGGTCTGGGGAAAGTTGTAAATATGCTGGGTCCTGTTGGGTGTTGAACCGATTGAACGGTGGAGGAGGAAGGGAAATACCCTGCCTGGGTGTGTCACCATATGGTAGCCAGTGCAGGACAGGGCGGGGAGTTGTGAATTTTATGGTTGCTCTTAAATCATTCATGTTTCTGCCTTCTTTAAGTGAGCCATCAAACAACGGGGGAAAAAACATCCCATTTTAGGAGTGGGAAGTGGTTGTGTTCATTTGTCTTACTTCATTCAGAGCGAAGCGTAAATGCGCCAAGGCAATTATTTTTCTGCCTTTGCAGAGTACCTTTAATTCTCTTTTTTTCCCCTTGTGTTTCTTTCTCCAGTAACAATCACATCTCCTTGCCTCTCTTCTCAGCCAAGCTGCAGACCGAGGCCAAACCATGATGCATTTGATATCACTCTCAAAGAGTCGTTTTAATTTAGTTGCTGGCTGTCAATGGCAAATTCATGTTGTGGCCTCGTACTAGTTGCGTTTAATTATGAAGCAACCCCACATCTTTCAGCAGGTGCAGCAAAGCACATAAATTTCTTTTATACTGGCTGCATCTCTACCTTCCTTGCCTCTAGCAAGATTATCCAAGGAATTTACACCATGCTTACAACACGTTTGTAGGTAGAATAAGCCAAATAACCTCGTGTGTTCCTCTTTCTCCTTTGCCATGCCCAGGTGCTCTTTCAGCAGGTTTTATATTGACCTCAGGAAAAGCATCTTCAACTTTTCCATTCCTGTGTCTCTACAGGGGGTGTTTTCTGATGGCATTTCATCTTCCGTAGCGAGGTGAAGACGTAGCCACTGTAATAAGGTAGAAGCAAGTGCATAAAAAAGGTCTCCCACCCCTTTTTCTCCATCCTTAAGAAGCAGAAAGTGGCACAAGTCCAATTAAAAAGAAAAGAATCCGCGAAAGGTCGCTGCCAAGGGTTAATGTCTGACGGCTCTGCGGCACAGCCGACTTGCGGTAAATTGTTGCTACCTCTATTTCACTTTGATATTTCATCAGCCTCCAAAGCTCCATGTTAGGAGCAGCTACAAAGTCATAGGGCATCAGTGCAGAGGTAGATGTTCCCTCCTAAGAGTATAAATCCAGAAGATCAACTATTTCAGTCCTCAAAAATGCAGCATTAGACTTGCAAGGGGCCTTTCGCAGGTTGGCATCTTCATCTCATGGTGACAGTAATGTTAAATGTTTCCTTGCGTAAAGGGCTTTGTATTGCCAAAGTTCCCTTTTTCTTTGCAAGATTAATTTGTATTTTGTTTGATTTTTAATATCTAAGTTGCTTCAGGGGGCTGGAAGACAGTATATTCTCAAGCGGCTGATGTGTGCTTAATGTAGTAGAAAAGGGGAATAAAAGGGATTTTTCCAACTGCAGTCCATGACCTCTGTGAGAGCCTGGTCTATAAATATCAATTTATGGAAGGAAAAGCCAATAAGAGATAAATGCTTGCTTTTTACTTGATTAGTGCTGGGAAAGCTTGAAATGATCCAACTCTTCTGTTTAGCATGATCCGGCTTTACATCCACCCAAACGGGCAAGGACCTCCGGAGCCAGGTGCACGCCTGCGCAGTGGCGTTTGCAGGGAAAAGGGTTTTCTTGCAGGAAGTTTTGCTTGCAGAAAGACCCTCGTTGGGCTGATGGATTGCCTTATCCGTGGCCAGAGTTGGTTTTGTCGGAACCACGATGCAGCGGTATGTGGTTAATGATGCTGTCGCCCTGCAAGGGCTCTTGAGCATCGTTTTCTTGCTATTTTGGTTCATTAATTTTTGCCCTTGTTAAGCAAAAGCCAAATTGAGCGTGTTTGATTGCCCAGGAAAATGCGACTGGAGGAGCTGAGCAACTTTTGAGCGCTCTGCAAGGGCCCAAGCTACAACCTTTCCACCCCAAATCAAGCCACCAATCACATGCACGTGCACACATGCATGTGCACATCCCTAAGGGAAAACAGCTGTGGTTTTCCAGACCTTTTTCTTCTTGTATAATAATGTGAAAACCAGTGTTTGAGCCCCTTTCCTTCTTTGCTTTCGAAAATGCTCCTGACTCCGAGCGTGCTTCCTTTTGCCGGACAAGCCATCAATCAAGGGACATTTCCCAGTGAGGAGGATATTGCAATTAGATCTCAGCCGTATCAGCCCCGTTGAGATCTATTCCTAACACAAAACTGTTTAATCTGAAAGAACAAGTGGAGCGCTATGAGACAGTGAGCAGAGCTGGGGCTTGGCAAGGATGGAGCTGAGCACCAAAAGCTTCCTCATACAGCACCTACATGGCAGACAGAAATGCGTGGTTTAAGTCTAGCAGAAGGCTCTGCACTGCACCAGAACCACAGAAACTTGAGTGTAGCCTCAAGTACTTGCATATATTTAACTTCCTAGAGTGCTGGAAGAGGAGGAATTACCATTTATTGCATTAAAGTATCCCAAACTTCCATATTAATCTGATTTTAGTCTTGCGATGTTGGTAGGAAATTGGTAATTAGGATCGATGATGTCTTCTTTGAAATGCTTTAAAAGAAGTTTTTGCTCACTGCTGTCAGCTCCAAGGAGAAAGAGCTTTGGGCTTTGACGGAGAGAGCAAGTGTTGTTCCCAAGAAGTGCAATATTAGGGTTTCTCCGAGACGGATCCTGCTGGAGAACCAGGATGCTTTTCTGCCACCAGAAAAAGGAGTGGAGAACAAGTGCTGAAACCACCGGAGCATGTATTTCCAATCTCTTCTGGATATCTCTTGTAATATAAAAATGCCTCTTCATGCCTTGGAGTAATAGCAGTGGATGAAGTGAGACGTTTGCTGTGGCAGGGGCAATAACTATTTAATTTCTGGAGCGCTGAGTTGGGAACAGCAGCAGGATGGTGTCCTCGCTCAGCTGGACAAGCCAACACCTGTAGCTTAATCACGATACGGCACCCAGCTATAATTAGTGTCACTGTTTCAAGTTGGCTAGAACTAATTGCAAGTTCAGGAACAACAAAATAACAGGGGGGTTAATTTGCTTTTTGAGCTTTTGCTGTTTTTCATAGAGAAAACTCAAGGGTCTTCCAGTAGCAGGGACTTGCTGGCACTGACAGGAACCTTCGGGGATTAAATGGGCTTATAATTGGGGTCTATAACACAAAAATAATCAGACTATCCTTGCCTGGCTGTGTGTCCCCACATGTTACGCTGGGGCAGGGTGGTCCCTCTCCCGGAGGCTCATGGGGACAGGAGAAATACAAACCAGGGGGTTGATTAAGCAGCATGGGAGGATCTAAAAAGCTGCAAGTGATGAATGGTTTCTATTTCTTCATCCTCCCAGCTGGCTCCTAAGCATCATACAGCCTCTGGGAGTCCAAGACAAAATCCCTGAGGAGTTTTGCTTTGGAGTGCTTATTTTTTTTTCTCTCTGATGCACACAATTTTCCTTTAGCTGCTTGGATGGTTTGGATGAGAGAATTTTGGGCTGGTCATTGCTGACAGCAGACATCCTGCTCACCCTTTTGGTGGCTGAAAATGAAGATGCAGAAGTTTCTTACGCTAAATTGGATTAGTTTGAGGCAGGTTTCAGCTATGGCTTTCCATGGGCATCCCAAAGTGCTGCCAGGAGATGGAGATCAAGGTCTTCAGCTGTAGAATCATAGAATCATGGAATGGTTTGGGTTGTGAGGAACCTTAAAGCCCCCCTAGTCCCACCCCCTGCCATGGTCAGGGACACCTTCCACTAGACCAGGTTGCTCCAAGCCTCATCCAGCCTGGCCTTGGACACTTCCAGAGATGGGGCATCCACAGCTTCTCTGGCCAACCTGTCCCAGTTTGGATCAGCTGGGGAGGCCACTAAGCTGCTGAGAGGAGCTGGAGAGGTGGGAAATGGCAGCAGACATCTGCCCCCCATTTTGTTTTGCTATGCATTTTAGATATTTAACTTTTTGGTTTTTTTTTTTAAAAAAAAAAAAAAGCAACAGGGTATTTCCTTGTGTGCTTAGTGGGTTAAACCAGAATAATCCAGGTGTCTCCACGGCCATAGTGATTATCATGGCTTCTGATAGCGATGCTTTGGTTTTGCAAAGTTTTCCTTCTTTATCAAGGTAGCCGGGGAACAGAGGTCAAGGTGGGCAGCATGGCCCGGCGAGGAGGAAAACATGTGCCAAGGGAAGGATGCGGGAAGGATGCGCCTGTGCAAGCCTTTGCACGCTCCCTCCTGCAGTGTCTGGCTGGGAAGCGAGGCAGTAATTCTCAAATAATGCCATCTGCAGGGTGGGCTTTTTCCATAGCTGTCACCACAGGGCATCCCTGGCTTTGAGGGCCACCAAATTACAAGTAGCATTATCAATGCAAATTGATATATATGTGCGTGTGTGTGTATTTTACCAGTGGTACTGCAAAAATGGGATGGATGGATAGATAGATAAAATCATATTGTGACTTTCTGGTGGGTCTGTATGCTTGATTGATTCCCTCAATATGCAAAGGTCTTTGGATTTATTTCATGCACGTGACTGCTCTTGCACGCTGTAAGAGCAGCTACTCGATGATCTTGCACCCCCGTGCAAACCCCGTGCTTTTAAATCCCCCAGCAAAAATCTCAGAACGCGGCAGACTGGAGTCCTCCCGAGGCAGCGCTGGTTTCTGTACTTTGCTGAACGCCAGCTAGAAAGAACAGGCAATTTTCTAACTTTAAACGACCCCCAAGCAGTATCTCCCAATCAGTTCTCCCCTCCCTCGCTGGTGATAACCATCATGGGGAGGGGAAGTCAAGGAGAAAAGCAGCTTTTTAATTTTTTTGCCTTATACTTGATACGTTTTGTTAACATGCTCCTCTGCAGTAACGCCTTCCTTCATATTGCAACGCAATAAAATCAGCGCTCATGTTAGAAGTCTCTTTACTTCTGGAAAACATGGTGCCCTTGGTGCCAGGGATATCGGATGCATCTATATTCCTGACAGCTTTTTCTGTTTTCATTAAGTGAAAGAGGATACTTAGAGGCAAGCTGGAATAGGAGTTGGTTCATAACTCAGAGGAGAGCGAAGGCTGTGGGATGCAGGCTGCTGCTTGAGGGCTTGGGATAATTTTAATCCCTTCAAGAAATCCCCAGTTTAACCAGGATGCTGCATCCTGCGGTACCTCGGACGTCACATCGCTGTCGGGAGGAGAGGAGCAGGAGGGATAATGTCCCCAAACCTGGCTGGTTTTGCAGAATTGAATTAATTTGCATACAATTTATTGTAAACACAAATCTTTTCTGAATTGTTGTTTGGTTTAGGGAGGAAAAAATGATACGCTTGCCTTAAAATTTGTCATTTCAAAGGGTTTTGCTTGCTTGGTCCTTTCACTGGATCAGCAGTGGGATTTGAATCTGCCCAGTGATGACTTGCTAATAGAAGTAAATAATGCTAAAGCTTGACATACATTTAAATATTATTTAAAAATTTTTAAATCCTTAAAGGCTCTGCTGTTGAATATGGATTAACACGATCTTATTATCTGGATCCGTGTGGGAATGGTTGCTTTGGGCTCTCCCTGCAGTTCCTGGAGAGACAGTGCCATCTCCAAGCATCGTCCAACCAGCCTTGGCCTCCTTCATCCCTGCCTGGAGGCGTCTGTGGTTTTGGGGGATGAAAGAGGGGACGGATATGGGATAGGAGAGCAGGACCCTGGCTGGCGTTTCCATGACAAATCTTTGATTCTGTTATTTTTGCTTTGCTGCTGCAAACAAGCTCCATCCCAGGTGACAGCAAGGTTGCACAGCCCAATTTTGGTCCTGCGCACGTTCTCGGGGAACGAATGCATCTTGCACAGTTTGAGTCGGAGATGAATGCTGTGTCCGTATGCAGGCTGGAGTAATTTTATAGAATATTTGGGAAGGAGTTGCCTGCTGAGATGGATGTATAATATGCAGCACAGCGGTGAATATTTTGAAGGCTGCGGGGAGCTACGCAGATACATACACAGCAGTTACCAGGGCTGTCAGATAACCTGGTTTCAGGGCATTTGGATAACAAAAGGAGATGCTGAGATGTTTCCAGACTTCAGCTTCTCTTTCAGCATCTGCAGCTGTCTTTCCCAGCAGAGAACCAGCATTTCTGTAATTCCCCTGGTCGGGAAAGCTCTGCTAGCCGAAACCACACAGCAGCGTCTGGCACCTCTTCTGTTCTTTCAGTGATTAATCCTTTTATCGGTATTTAGGTGGAACATCAAATAAGCAGGATGTTCTTTGGGGATCAGTAGGTGCAAGCAGGAAAAGTGGGAATGGGGCAAGCTCCAACTGAGGGTTTCAAAGAAGGACGCTGTGTTGGGACAGTGTCTCGGAGGACGTGGTCTTCCACTTCTGATTTGTCGAAGCTGTCAACCCTGGGGGATCCTCTCGGGATCCTCCTCCAGGTGAATTTGGGAAGGCAGAATAAATATTGAGCTGTTCTGGTGAGGCTTCTGTGCAAGGCAGAAGCTGCTTCTGCGGATGGCAGGGTATGTCTCCATCTCTGAAAGGCAAATTAATAAACCCCCGTGATGTTTGTGTTTGCCTGTTTGCTTTCAGCTCGCTGGGTGATGCTTATCTGATTTGGTTTTTCCCTGTGGAATTTTTGCCTCCATTTTCTGCAGCCTCCTCTGGGCAAATGCTTTTCCCCTTTCCACTACAGGATAAAATGGTCCCTAATTTAAGATGCATTACAACCCTTTGCTCTTATCCCCATTTATCTTTCTCTTAATGTTCCCACTTTCCAGGCTGTTTAACGGATCGATTAGGACCCAGAGAAATGATTAATAACATTTTTCAGCTCCAAAACCAATGTGCCGCAATAGCATAGGAGATTCCAGCTGATGGATGGTAGAGGTGCAACTGGGTTATTTATTGACTGCTTTGTTGCAAGGAATGGTTATACAGGAAAATGTGTTAACTGGTCGCCTCAACGTTGAGAGAAAAATCCCTGAGGCTCAAGATGGTCTCATTCTTCTCCATCCCCTCTCGTGCATTGAAAATCCCTGAGGCTCAAGATGGTCTCATCCTTCTCCATCCCCTCTCGTGCATTGAAAATATCCTTAAAATATCCATCATCTGTTTATATTCCGATGCCAACCCCCAAGTATGGTTTATGGGGAATAAATCTTATTTCTATGGAGCAGTAGTCAAGGTGAGTTAGTACAAAAGATACAGTTTGTGCTGAAAATGCTCTGATTGCCACTGTGCCCCTCATCAGCGTCTGGTCTGCAAATAGCTCCTCGCCACGGCTTGTTGCCTAATGCGCACCCTCAATGGCATCTTGTTCGTAGCCTCCGCGGAGCAGCACCGCAAAGGAAAACGTCAGGTGAAATCAGAGCAGCGGGTTTGAAATCTTGCGCTGATGAAAATGCTTTTTTCCCCTTTTCTCCTCAAGGTTTAAGGTGTATATTTTGTTCCCAGACAGTCAGCAGGGAAATGGGAAATAACCTGTGTGACACCATGCTGGAGCAATAGCTTAATTTTAGCAAGAGCCTGAACCTCTGCCTCTCTCTTTGCAACGCTCACGGTGATGCTCAACGAACCCGTGTCCTTCTCTCAGGGCTGATGTGGGAAGTCGTGAGATGGGTATGGCCATGAATCATGGAATCATTTAGGTTGGAAAAGCCCTTTAAGATCAACAAGTCCAACCATTAACCCGGCACGGCCCACCCACCCCTGACCCATGTCCCTGAGCCCCACATCCACACGGCTCTGAAACCCCTCCCGGGATGGGGACTCCACCACCTCCCTGGGCAGCCCCTTCCAATGCCTGACAGCCCTTTCCTTGGAGAAATTTTCCCTAATATCCAATCTAAACCTCCCCTGGCACAACTCAAGGCCGTTTCCTCTTTCCTATCGCTTGTCACTTGGGAGACAGGACCAACCCCCCTCTCTGCACCCCCCGTTCAGGGAGCTGTAGGGAGCGATAACGTCTCCCCTGAGCCTCCTCTTCTCCAGGCTGAACCCCCCCAGCTCCCTCCGCTGCTCCTCACAGGAATTGTGCTCCAGACCCTTCCCCAGCTCTGTTCCCTTCTCCGGCCATGCTCCAGCCCCTCAGAGTCTGTCTTGCCATGAGGGGCCCAAAACTGCCCCCAGGATTCGAGGTGTGGCCTCCCCAGTGCCCAGCACAGGGGGACGATCCCTGCCTTGAGTTCAGCAATGAGCCTGTTTCTTTGGCAAAATATTTTACTGGCTCTTGTTCTTTTTTGTCTCGTGGCCAGGTTTGGAAGTTCAGGTGACAGCATCCCTTGCAGGAGAAGACCTTCAGGAAGGGTTTGCATGACTCTAATGATTTTAATACTCATATTTTGCAGGTGATGGGCCTCGTGATGGCTTGGCTGTATTGGCAAGAACTCAACGAGATCTACTCCAAGCTGGACACAGTTGACTTCAAGATCCTGGAGTTGCGGGATTTCAGCTTCGGGGCAGTGGATCTGAGCGGTGCGGGCTGGTGCTGGTGCTTGCCCAAGGAAGGGGGCTACATTCCCGTCAATGTTGAGGAGGAGGAAGATGAGGAGGAGGAAGGCACCATCTGCCAGAGCAAAGCGTGAGCAAGTGGAGGACTGAAAGGCAGCTTGGAGCAAAGCTCTTAGGGAGACGGTGGATGTGGACATAATGTGATTTATCTTCTCAGGCTCAGGAGATACTTTGGGGGAAACCGTGAAGTAACACTGGAAGGTTACGGAAGATGCAACGCACTGTGCGGGCACGTGAGCTCCCCGGCGTCCTTTTACTACCTTGGCGTTTTGAAGTGTTTGTACAGCTCCTTATTGGGTTTCTCGAGGGTTTTTTACACAATAAATGTGACTTCTGTTGTGTTTTGCAAAGTCGCTTCTACTCCCTGCACACCGGTCAGGCCATCAGGGAAGGAAGTGACACCGTCATGATTGCACTTTGGGGTAGTTCTGTTTAGCCAGATCTCCTGAAAAATAATGTCTTTATGACAGATCCCCAGATGTGTTCAGACCCGAGATGTGCCCAGGCCCCAGAAAGTCATAGCTAAAGGAAAAAAACCAGAGCAGTTTCCTGTGCAGAGCCCTTCCAAAGGGCTTTATTAGGAATCAAATTCCCAAGGAGGCACCAACTTGCACCTCCTGGAGCAACATGGCTGTTTGGGTGAGGGTTGCACAGGGGAAAAACATGTGTTTCGGAAGGTTTCCAGCTCTTCCCCATGAACTGCAGCTTCAGTTTTTATCCGAGGCAAGGACAAGGAGAGCCCAGCAATTTTAAAGGAAATTATAGCTTTATTGTGGCAGTGTGCTGCCGCTGGGGATGGTGGTAACCAACCTCTGGAGACCAACCTCTAACGGCCAGGTAAGGAATTACCTTTTGTAATATTTCCTTTTTAGCACGACTTGGTGATCAAGGTGGCAATTCCCTCCCGCCTCACTTGGGATATAGGATTGAAATAACCGCTGTGCCTCGCATCCGACCTTGGACTGGTAAGTTGAGCCGCGCTGGGAAACGGGCACACCAAGGGAAGTCTCGAGTAAGATGAATTGCAAAAATATCAAGAAAACCCTCTGCAAAGGCCCTTGGGCTGCTCTGGTGTGGGCTAAGCAATAACCTACCAATGGCAAAGCTTCCCCCAGCAGTCATAAGTCAAATGCAGAGGCGGGAGCGTAGATCAGGGACCCGTTTTCTATCCAAATGTACCAAAATCCCATGAGTACCTCAGTATGGCTGTAGTTGCTGCATCTATCAAGTGAGAAAAATCATCTCAGAAGTGAAATACAAAGAAAAAACCAGCCTATTTTTCAAAAGAGCAATGTTTCTGCAGCGCTGCTCCGTGAAGGAATCGCTGGGTTTATTATTAGCAGTGTTTTTAATTAATAAGGGTATTTGGATGCCCAAGCAGGGAAAGGTGGGTGACAGCTGGTGTGTGACTGCCGGGCTCTGTCTCCCTCTTCTGACTGTTTCCAGACTTTGTTTTTTAACTAAAGAAGAAGCAAGCCCCAGCACAGAAAACACCTTTTGAACCGTGTTTTTTTTCCTCAAATCAGGATGAAAATGGAGCCGGGAACCACAGGAGCAGAGCAGTGGGGTTATCGCATTTCTTTTTAAGCAGTATGGCCAAAATTGTAGTGAGTTTTTTTTTGTGCAAGTGGAGAAGGTAAAACCTGGAGCCCAGGGAAATTGGGTGAGCATGATTATTTAAGGAATAACAGGGTTGCTGCCTTCACCCAGGCGCCTCGGGGCTCTGGGGATTTTGTTTTTCTCCCTTCTTCCCCCTTCTCTCTAGGAGGTGTTTAGTAAAACCTTAAGAAATATAAGCTGATAGATTCAACCTGCTCTTTGTATTTCCTCGTATTTGGCGGAAGAAAGTTCATTTCTATTATGTTCTCTTTATTTACAGGACAAGCAGCTGCGAACATATGTATTATACCATTTTCCTGACTGGGCAGAGCCCACTGATGCTGGACCCTGGCACAGGCAGCACTGAACAGGTCGGATGCAAACAGTTTTTCCTGCCTGGATTAATACTGGGTTCTGGCAGGCGATGGGAGATGAGGAGAAGTTGATTTGTGCATCAGCTTGGACATCTGGCTCCCCTACTCCCATGGAGAGTTGGTCTGCAAATGCCTGGAAAATGGGAAAGGAAGATTTAAGCAAGAGTATTAAATCATAGGTGCACTTTGCTGAAGCTTTTCTCCCTGCTTACAAACACGCCTCGTAACTCAAAATAAAGGGGATGCCAATAATATTCCCTAATTCACCCTAAATTTTGCATCTGGAAGTCGTGGCTGCCTTGCTCCAGACCTGACGCTGCTACACATGGAAGAGCAAATCTAATAAAACAGGCGCTGGGGAAAAAATGGGACCAGGGATAAAGTATCAGATGGGTTTTGCTTTGTTTCTGCTGAGACTCTGGATTGTGTCATCGAATAATCCCCCCGGAGGGGAGAGAAAAGCCCTGATATCGGATGACCTTAAAGCACGGAGTCTGATTTCGCAGTCCTCGTTCTTTTGCCTAACGATGAGGCCGGCTGTGACGAAGGGCCGGGCGCTGATTTGATGCAGATTTATTGATACTCCTGTTAAAAGGCTAAGCGGAGGCGAGCAAGCCAGGCGTTAAATAGAGGCAGACAGCTGGGGAAGCAAAGCTGGCAGACTCATGGGACCGAGAGCTTGCTTTACATGACATCAAATTTATAGGTGTTCAACACATCAAAACGTGGAAATTGCAAAATAATTTGCTGTGCAACCCTCATCAAAAAAATCCCAAAACCCAAACTGTATTTGATGGCCCAGGGGCTGATCCTATCCCAGGGGTTTTAGGAGCTTTCTCACTGATGGTGATGCTTCTCTGCACCTCCCTGAAGAATTTCCTTCCATTCCTGAAGATGAGATATACGTGATATTGCACAGGGAGAGAAGAAAAAGAAGTGGTGGTGCTCCTAAATCCTAGTGATTGACTCAAAGCCGATGCAAAAAAAGCCCTCAACAACCCCAGAAGATGCCAATTCTGCAAGCTGGGGATGGCTAACTTGAATTTTCCTACATCCTGCTGGTCTGATATCTAGAGATCATCACTGCACAAGACCAGGTCTCCACTGGCTTGAATGTCCCAACCTCTCCGGAGGTTTATTTGCATCCCATGATGCCCTTCTGCTCCCAAAGTCAATCAGTGTTGCCCAAAATACATTTAACCTGGGAGCTACAGAGTGTTAGGCAGTAGGCGTCGATACAATGGTTGCAAGAGCAGCTTTATCTCAGGGCAATCTGGGCTCCCGCACCCACCAGCGCCCGTGATTTTACCGCCCCGTCCTCCGGTTTCTGAGCGATTTTAGGGAGCTCAAGGTGAGTTTATTGATGGTAAAACTTCTTTTTGTGGAACTAAGATGGGGGGGGTAGTGGGGTTTAATTGGCAAAGGTAACAGCGTTCTTCGTTTCCTCCCTTTATTTCTAGTGTGGTTACCCTTGTGTTTTCCAACAGTTCTAGTCTGCGTTATGCTTATGTTTGTATGCAAGGGTTTGGGGGAGAAAAAGCTTATTATGTAAAAAATTAGAGGAAAAAAATCCCAGGCTATCTGACTCATAAATCAGCCATAATCAATCACGACCTTTCATTTGTCAGGGGATCTAACAAAGCGTGGGTTTATCTGAAGATGGGTTATTTTTGCTGCCCAACGGAGCTGTGGTTGAGCTTTCACCAGCTAACTGGATTGCAAAAAATTACATTTCTTCCCAAAATAGACCCAGCTGAAGGGTTGTGTATCTGGGGACCCTTACTTAGCGGGGAAATCTCTTGGGGGATGTGTGGCACTTTGTCTGTTAGAAAGTACTGGGTCGTTTTTAGAGCAAAAATATTTATGCCTGCAGCTGAGTGGGTATTTTGGTGTTTCTTCTGCCAGCACCAGCTTCCTAAAATCCTCAGAATTAGCCCCACAATGTTATGTGCAGGAAGCAAGGCTTGTGACTGATGTCATCCCTTAATACGCCCAGGTTTGGGGGAGGGTTGGCCTTCCAGAGGTGTTTGCCCCTAAAATAAATTGGTTCCTGTTCCTGAGCAAAAAGTGTTGCGTTAATGTGGTCCAAAAGAAAATCCCAAATCTGTTTAATCAAGAGGTGTCTTCAAAGAGCAACTGGGTTAAGGCTGGAGCCCATACCGGGCTAAAGATAGTCTTTGCCTTGGGGGAAAATGGGTCAATAATTTGGCAACTCAGGCAGAGCCAACCTAACCAGCCCTGGGCACTTCCAGGTATTTAGGGGCGTACCCTGTTCGCTTTACATTTTTAACCCATTTGGCTTGAATTGTTAGACTTTTCTTCCTTAAAATAGATGATTAATGATACGGTATTGCCATGGATGCAGGCAGCCGGAATGGGGGATGCGGAGAGCCTGGCTCTCCAACCCCTCTCAAAGTGACTTTGGGAGGCATCGACCGGGCTGCCATGAATAGTAACCATTCTCCCATCCAAGTCAAGTGTGAAAGGCAATCATTGGAGGTCAGATAATTAGGAGATTAATTAGCATCTGTGACAAAATCCAAAGAAACTCATATGGGGAATAAAACAGCAGGTTTGAAGACGGGGATCTGGAAGCGGTAGCGTGGGTACGGTGTAAAATCTGTGCTTAGGAGATGGGGAAAACCGAACTCTGCTTCTGCAAAACCCCTTTTATCTGTGCAGGGCACCCCCCAAAATTAAATGGGTGTTTATGGCCAGCAAGCAACCCCTTTAACTGAACTTGTGTCCATAATCGTACCCGCAGCTCTCTGAAATAATTACACTTCACTTACGCCTTCCTGTGAGCTGCAGAAGTAAGAGACTGGAGATGTAACCCCGGTGAAATTTATCCGGATTTTCTAAAAGATGGGCAGAGCGGAGGAGGAGCGCGGGCAGGGCTCGGAGCTCTCCTTGGCAAGTGAGATGTGGGTGCTGGCAGGAGGTGCTGGAGGTGCATCCGCAGGGAAGGTCCCAGCTCCCCGGTGCATCCTCAGCCTGGCCGGGAAGGATTCCCATAGCGGCGAGCACCCGGTGAGCGTGCAACGAGGCTCTTCCCCTGCCCAACACCCTTTAAAATCTCTCTTCTTTCTCCTCCCAGCGTCTCAGCTCTCCCTGAGCGGCAGGACCATGCTGGAGGATGAGGATGGGATGAGCGAGAGGGGGCTCAGCAGCTCGAGGAGGAGATATGACGATGAGGAAGGTGAGCGAAACCCCCAAAATGCCCCAAATGGTGTGGGATCTTCCCTGCCAGCTGATACCTCAGATCTCCCAGCACTCGGCTTGGCACATCCCATGCACAACATGGGAAAAGATCCTGTGGATGTGTCAAGCCTGATGGGAAGACAAATATCTCCCTGGGTTTTGGGGTTTTTTTGCAAGTGAGAAACACCCAGATCTCCTCTCTAAAGCTTTTATATACCTTTTTCTCCCACCCCTCTAGATTACCACTCCATCTACATCGGGGTGCCGGTGCCCCGGGGCTACCGGAGGAAAAGGCGTCGGCGAAGATCTGCCTCCAGCCGGGACAGGACGAGCGAGAGCGAGCGGCAGTACGAGCGCCAGGACCGTTCCGACACCGACGACGGCGGCCAGGGCTGCTACGAGAGCGGCAACGACAATGCCAGCAGAACCAGTGAGTCATCCTTGGGCTTCCCAAAAAAGCAGGAAGGGGTATCGCAGCATCATTTAATCCAGGATTAAATCACCCCTGTGCACCAAGCCATGTTGTTTGGTCCGGAATTTGCATTTGGCTCTGCTTTTCCTGATGCTTCCCAGGTTTTTTTTTCCCCATGGATGTCTCAGAGAGCTGGGCACAGGGTGTGAAATGGGATTTGTGGCTGCTTAGGTGACAGGTGGGCTAAAAAGAGGTTGTCTTTGCCCTTGGGAGGTTGCTAACAAGGAATTCGGGGTACAGCGGTGTCCCCGGCGTGCAGACATCCTCTGGGCATCACACCTTGTTCCCGACAGGCTTTTGCCCGGGGCTTTGCCCGGTCTCGTTAAATCTCCTTAGTGAAGATTAACATTTTGCACAGCAAAGTAGCTGTCGATCTCTTGGGGTTCGTGGGGTTTTTTCCACCCTCCCTATAGAAATTTGCATTTGGTTTTATGTCACACTGCGGCTCAGCAGAGCAGGCAGGGGCTCGGCAATGCTTTTCCCTATGGAAGAAGAAGTAATCCATGGGGTTTTTTTTGTGGGGAGAGGATTTTATTTGCAGCGGGCTTTGCTCGTAGTTCCATGCCTTCCGTGGCGGCACAAGCGCGACCACATCCCCTCCTTTCCACAGGCAGTAATTGCCACCAGGATATAACACTGGGCTGGGAGGGGGCAAAGTCATTTTATGGAATAAAAACACCCCAAAAAACCCTCAACTGTGCAGCACCCCTACTTTCCCCCAGGAAATCTCCCCCATTTGGGTGTTTTCTCCCAGAAAAAAGTCTCTGCTCTGAGCTCAGAGGGGATTTTCCCACCTTGCTCCGGGTGGGAAACAAAAACCTTCCACAAAATAGCCCCAAACCTTTAATTTCTGTCCTCCCGCCTCTCCCGCCCTCCCCTTTCTCGCTCACTCCATCCCAAAGCGCTCACCTCTCCTACACGCATCCCGTTTGATTTGGTAACTTCCCGTCATGAGAGCTGAAGGGAGAGGAAAGTGCTTTATAGGCTCTATAATCTGCTCCTTAAGCCTTGAGAGTTTAACAAGCCTGAGTGGATAAAGGAGGAAGTTTGGGGGTTTGGGTTTTGGGTTTTTTTTTTTTTTGGTACCGTGCAGCGAAAGTGCGAAAGTTTAGCTGGGAAGAAATGGGGGAAAAAATAGAAACGATTCCAGGTAAGTTACTCCGTCGCTCTTGGGCGTCCGCGGTGGAGGGGAGCGGGAGGGGAAGAAAGGCTCCGTGTTTTTTTTTTTTGTAAAAGTAACCTGGGAGCCTGCATGGGGTTGGGTTGGACGGTAGGTCAGGGCACTGAGCTCCAAAGCTCACCCCAAAAATGTAACAGTGGGGGAGCCTGTATCAGCTTCCAGCACTCCCCAGCAATGGGAAAGATGGAAAAGATTCTATTTGGAAGGAGAAAATTCTCCCAGACCTGGGGGTGTCTTGAACAGAAATGGAGCGTCTAATCCCATGGGATGTGCCCCCCAGTCTCCTCTTTTCCTGGGGGGAGGTGACCCTTCTGAGCCATGAGACCCCAGGGAAAGGCTGTCCCATATTCAGGGGGACCACGACAGCGGATGGTTGATGTGCCAGAGCCCTGAATAAGGCTTAGTCCCACCACCCGGCCGGGTTGCAAACCCTGGGTGCCACTGTGTTCCCCCATCCCCCATTATCACCTTTTATATTGCACCTAAAGCCAGAGCGGGACTTTTGGTTTGGAAAAGCATCGCTAGGCAAGGTTTTACTGCTGGAGCAGAGCTGGGACGTTAAGGACTCTGCGCACCCCAAATTAAAGGAGGTATAAGCCAGTGTGACTGGTCTGTCCTGTCCGACTGCCCGCAGAGATGCAGGCTGCGTACACCAAATTATTCATTATTATCACCAGCGTTAATGCTGAGCTCGTTCTGTGTCTGTGGGCTCGATTCCGATCCGCCGTGGCTGAAATCACAGTGGAGCTTTGAGGGGTGTCAAGCCGGAATTGCAGCTGTGAGTGTTTTCCAGTTGTAAAAGCGGGTTCAGGGAGGTTCGGATCTGCTCTGGGCACCCGTCAAAATGTGTCTTGCAGGAAATAGATGCTGATTTTAGGGTGGCTTTGTGGGTTTTGGCAGGTGTTGCTACAGTTTCAGGGAGGTTCGGATCTGCTTTGGGCACCCGTCAAAATGTATCTTGCAGGAAATATGCTGATTTTAGGGTGGCTTCGTGGGTTTTGGCAGGTGTTGCTACAGTGGTTTTACTCTTGGGTTCGCTGGAGGTGCCAAGCTCTACACCGCTATACAATATATCCTCCCCAACGAAGACCTGCTGCTTCCCAGCATTAATTTAGGTGCTGGATCAAATTTCCAGGAGAAAAAGCCACCGAGAGCCGGGTTGTAACCGAATGCCAGGCTGGGTGCTTTCCCAGGCACGAAAGGGTCCTTCAGGTGAATAAGCCCCATGAATTTTGGCTGTGCGGCAAAGCCCCGGCGTTGTTGGTTTAGCAACCGGCTCTTTGTTCGGGTCAGCGAGCGGCGGGAGAGGGGACGACCACTGCTGGGAAAACACGTTACGCACCGAGAGATGGGTTCGTTCCTTAAACTGACGGGGGGGGAAAACAGCTGAAAACACCCCAAAAAGCTCTTTATGTGTCAGATTTCTTTTCTCCTTTGTGATTTCCCGTGACTAAAGGGTGTGTCGCAGCCCCAGCACCCCGAAAATAGTCTCTGGGGGGACCCTCCGGCAGGTCGAAGCAGGAGGGGCCCGTTCCAAAGCACACAAGGAGGGGGAATTGGGAAGAGCTGGGAGCAGCAACCACCAAGTTGAGGATTTGTGAAGCTCTCGCCCCTCCACCTCCTGCAAAATTGCAAATCCCCCTTTTTTTACAAAATCACCCAGAGATACGGCCGAAGACAGGTATTTCCAGCAAAATTCCTCTTGCTGCCATCCAGATGGGTGCATTTACAGTGAATTTGGGGGTTTGCAGGAAACTTAAGGTTTTACCTCCTCTTACACAAACAGCACTTGGGCTTAAAGAGCTCCAAGTCCTCCAGGCATGTCGCCCAGCTCTAAAATTAACAGGAATATTAATAATCATAATAATGAAGCTTATGGAAGTGGAAGGAGGACTTGACAACAGGGCTTTAGTCCTGGTGGTGGGGCTTAAAGGGCTTAAGCGGTTAAGCAGGCTCAGCCTAGAGCCAAGGGACATCCTATTCTTTCGCGGCCGCCGCGACTTGGGTTTTGTCTGCTTTGCTGGGGGGACAGGGCAATATTCCCAGTTTTCCCTCCGCTTGCACATGGCAGTTTAATTACCTGCTTTTCTGGGTACAGGATTTCCCAACTTTCTTATTCCCAAGTTTCAGAATAGGAGGATTCTGCTAACA
>NW_010256198.1:0-6037 GCF_000690775.1 Eurypyga helias
GGGCCCGGCGCTCCCTCCGAGACGAGCGCTGTCGGACGGAAAATAAATTCTGAACAAAAATAACGCCTGTCAAATTTACCTCCGGCTAGTTCATCGCCCGAAAAGAGAGGGGGGAACGCGTATGCCTGCGTGGGGAGAAAGTGCCAGGAGAAAGATGAGTGTTTCTTTCATTAACCTAATGGTAATTGCAAAAAGACTCCCTTTTTGTCAGCTTCACCTAATCAAAACCGAATATCTGTATGTGGCACTGACAAAATCAGTAAAACTTCACCTTCGACTTTATTGATCTGAACAGACAGGCAGAGTTTTCTATGGTGCTCAATTTAAGGAATTAAAAAAAATCACTCCGCTAACAGCATTTGGTACATTTCTAACCCATATGTCACCTCGGTGCTTTAAATAATTATATTTGCATGCAGGGAGTGATTCATAAATATGTCAGGATTGTGAAATATAGGCAGGCATTTCAAACTTTCTATTTAAAAAACATGAATTATGGCCACGAAAAATGTGTTCCCATTTAAGGGTGATACGAAGTATTTGGTGTCTAGTACGGAGGCCCATCCATCATATAGACAATAAAGAGAGTTTTTGCCTGACGTTGGAAATTTATGGTTGCCCTTCTCTGCCCTAATAACTCAAGCATTGTGTCAGCCTGTGACAGCCTTTGCAGAAAAACAGCAACCCTGTTATCAATCAAAAAGCCCTTTTACATTTTTAGCAAAACTCTGATCATCCAGACACCCTTTTAATGTATATATTACATCATTATAGATCATTCTGCACTTTTACTGCAACTCAACAAAATGATCCATCACTTCAGGACAGTCCTGATGAACGCTGATGTAAATTATTTGCACGTCGCTAGTACAGTACAAAATGAAAAATGTACTTTAGGTGAAATTAATTTTAGGGTGTAAAAAGCTAAAGACGAAAGCAGTGGGGATTACAGGAGACCTAAATGCATCATTAGAGATGACTGAAAACAAGCTAATAGTTATTAAAATTAAAATTATTTTAACCTTTTCGGATCGTGGACCTAGACTACTTCAAGACGAGAGCTAAGATATATCGCACGCCTCTGCCTGCCCCTAGCCCCCACCCAAACGTAGCTGTCTCGCAATTGCGTCAAGGATTATTGTTCATTTGTCGTTTGGGTGTTCAGATAAGGTTAATTATTGGGGCTCCAATGCCTTTTCCAGCCACGTCCTTACAACTTTTCCTCTTATCTCGAAAGACGTTATTCCCCGCGCTGTTGAAGACGCATCTGGTTGATCTGCACAGTTTCCACAACAAAGTTGTCAATAAACACTCTCTACATTTGGGATTCAAGTGACGAAGCTGAAGATCGCCTCCATTCATGTGCCGTAGTTAATTTCTGAAGGATTACTGTAACCAAATATGTGCTTAGTTGGTCTAATTCTCTCCCGTAGCCTCCAGGCTTTCGCAGAAGATAAACACAGAGATGCCTATATGATTGCTGAGATTCAATGATCAAACCAAGGGGTTACAGAAGCTAAAAGACTCTTTCTCCAGTCTCAAAACCTGGGCAGCAAATGCCACTTCGAGTACATACGTACGAATTAGGAAACGTGTTCACTTGCTTTAGGATTGATAATTTTAATCGTAATACATTTAATAACATGAAATGGCACTAAAAATCTCTGCACACTTAACAGGAAACATACCCAGCCTTTCCCGTGTCATCACACTCATTTGACTTGCTCTCTCCCTCGCCCTCTAGAAAGTTACCTTAAGGCACATTTAAAATAAAAGCTGTTTGCACAAGAAACACCTTAAACATAGAAGAGGATAGAGTGGGAAAATAGCCGTTGGTAAAAGTGTTTCAACACGGGACTAAAAATTTTCACACTTATACATAAAACAACGTCAATAGGGGAATCTATCAAACGGCTTAAAAGAGAAAGGTGTTGGGTGGGGTATTTTTTTTTTATTAGGTGCATTAATCTCTTCCTTATCTTAGCGTAACAGAAGGAAGAAAATTAGACAAACTCTTTCAAAAACATTTTAGGAACAGGTATGTTTCCGAAATCAATAAGAAAACAAGCAAAAAAGTGATTTTCTGCTCGTTTAGTAAAAATACCTCTGACGACTAAAATTCACGTTCACTTAAACGGGACTATTATTTTAAAGATGGGTCTAAAATTATCATCGCTTATAAAACGATTATCTACATCTCATGCAGAGAATATATATTGCTTATATATGTTAGGAAAGTAATTACAATTATGAGCGTAAATATTTTCAAGTAATATGCAAACAGGGGAGAGGTTTGGAAATCTTACTTTCTGTTGGCAAGCATTCAAACTATTTGCTTTAATAACATTCTGGAAGAAATACCTCACACCTCTTCCCGATACCTGGGCAGATGCATCAGCTATTATCTGAGCACAGGCAGTCTCGTATTTGGAAAAAAGAAAGAAAGAAAGAAAGGGAAAAAAACACCACAGTGCCTCTCCCCAGATGTATGAATTCGTGGATAACCCACCATATTTCTTATCCGAAGTATTCTCATTCTTGGGAGGGGAAAAAAAAAAAAAGGAGATGCGCCGTTTACAAAAATATTGCAATGCGTATCTTCATAAAAACCTTGGGGTATATAGTGAAACGCAAGCACCACCCTAGCAAATACATTTGACGCACAGGACAGACAGGCAGGTACCTGAACTGTATTACCCATGGAAATACAGCCCAGACATAACTTAGCAACTACGTTTCTGTTAATTAAAAGCTTAACCTTGTTGAAACGATAGTAAAGAGAGGGGGTAGAAAAAAAAAATCTAAAGGGCCTGTAGGGTTGTTGCTGTTCAGTTTAAAAGACTAAACGCCCTTTTCCAACATGATCTACAGAGGCTGACACTTAAATGGCAAGAGAGCGAGCTCACAGAGCAGGCACGCTGGTGCCGAGGTTTCTGCAGTTGCCTCTCCCGAGGGAAAAATAGTCAGTCCGGGTTTTTTGGGTGATCCTGACCAGGGTTTGCAGCTCGCCAGTCTGACCTGTCAAGCGGATTATTTTAGAGGGAGATTAATAGGGGAGGCGGGCTGCAATAATAATCGTTTTGTTTGATGTGACAACTTTGATAGGCGTTGATTTACTTACAAACTGATAGGCTTTTAATTGAGCGCCTCCATCCAGCTTGAGATGAAAGGAAAACCGCATTGAAAAGCTGCCCGAGTGCCCTCGAGCCTCAATACTGATTAGCCATCTCGACAGTGAATAGTTCAAGGCATTTTCAAACTTTTTTTCCTCCCTCGCTCTCCTCTCCTCCTCAAATATCTGCCAGCCCACTCCTTTTTAAGAGAAAATAAATCATTTCCATTGTGTGCAAATAAAATCGACTTGACATGCTTGCCAATAGCTGGTAGGTAAAGGAAAGTGTGGACTGGCACTTGTTAATTAATTCCTCCTTTGCTCTCCTTTTTTTTAAGTTACAATTTTCCTTTGTAAGAGGAGCAAGACGGGTTCCAACCTTTGGTTTAGTTTTTCTTGGTGTGGGTTTGGGTTTTTTTTCTTTTTCTTCTTTTTTTTTTTTTTTAAGGAGAATAAAAGCAACAGTCACCAAAACTTCATCAAGACTGCGCAAGTAAATGCCAAACAGCAAACCGGCTGCACAGACTCATTAAACAAGGATCCCTCGCGAAGGTAACGAGCAGGACGGAATCCATCTTCTTCAGCTCGAGAGAGGAAAGGAGCCCGCAGCAGCCAAAACAAAATCTCCGCACCGCTTTCAAGCTACAGCCCCGCCGCCCGCCCGACCCTACACGTGTGCATCCGAACTCCGAGACCCTCGCTGGAATCGTTTTCTGCGTGTGTTAAGCGCAGTGAATAAGCTCTTATAGCTCAGAAATGCTTTGGAGGGGGCAAGGGGGAGGGCATGTCTTCGGGCTGATTTTTTTACAAGCTTCCACATAAAAAGTTTACAGTGCTGAGTGTGATTTAAATCTCATTTCAAAGGCTGAGCGGGAAAAAAAAAAAAAAAGCTGTCCTCTGAAGTTACTAATTAAATTACCCTCTGATGCTTCTATTTCAGACAGAAAGATCGGGGTTCGTGTTGTTCCCCTCTCCTTCCCCCCGCTTTTTCCGTCGGTGCGCTGCCTGTTTTACACATGTACCGGGTAGCGCCTCTGCTTCCCTGGCTTACAAGTAAAACAGCTCCTTCCCGAAATCACCCTCACCTCCACAAGAAAAGAGAGGGAAGGGAAAATGGGGAGGGGGGAGCCTTCCCACAGCTGACTCTACCTTAAGACAATTAATCTTTAGTCTTTCACCCTGGGAGGCAGGATAAATACAACGAGAAAACAGATAGGAGTCTCCCCGGTCCTGTAAGGAAAACAGCTGTTCCAAGCACTTTAATGCAAATGAACACAAATGAAGGTTTCAGCCTTTTTTTTTTTTTTCTTCCAGAGTTTTACTGCACTCCATTTATCAATTGGACTTGACAACAAAAGAAAGAACTGGGGGAAAACCTGGGGCAGATTCAAGTCACTTCCACTCTGTATAAAGGAAGGGGGGGGCGAGTTCCTTGAGGGCAAGTTGTGGGTCTTGTCAGTCCTATTGCAATATCGGGTTTATGCAAGATTTCTTTTTCTACTTCCCATCCCCCCGCCCCCTTTTAATTTTCACGGTCTTGTAAGATTACCGCGGTGGTTGCAAAATGAAAGTACGTTTATGATTTTCCACTGAAAAGTTGTGGCAATAAGTCCTATGTTTTGAGAGGAAAAAAACCCAACCAGAAATTAAAAAGTTTGTTAAAATTAATTGTATCTTTATAGAAACTAAAGGAGTTTGCATATTTGCCCCACTCTACACACTATTTTAAAAGAGTAACGCAGTTTTAATAAAAGACAGCAGATATACTTACTTGAGTGAAGGATTTAAAGGGTACCGCTGGGGGCGGGGGGGATCTAGGAAAACCTGCCTTATGTCTACCTCGTAAGAACAGAAGATCATTAAAGGCTATCTAACACATCTGCTTAGGGACTGGGAGAGATCGGTGTTTCAAGGGAAGAAAAAGGACTTGGTTCGGCAGATATAAACGCGAGAAAGTGAAAGTCCTTCCTCTCGCCCACCCCTTCCAAGATCAGCGCCTGTTCTGGTCGGAGTCCAGGTCAGGAATTGGACGCGACCCCTAAAGCACTTGCCTTGTTCTTCACTTGTCAAACGTGTTTTATCTCTAAGTGACCTTTTTGTTAATGTTGTAGATTGTGTGGGCCACCATGTCAGATCCGGAAACAAAAGTAAAAGATTGATTAACACATTTTGCCTGTGAAAAAATGTTATGGGATGAGGAGGTGGGGGGATAGTGGGATGGAAAGTAAAAGACAAAAGAAAAAGGCAGTCCAGGGAGTGACAGAAGGGCTGCGGATTCCGCTCGGGGCATCCGCCGGCACGGTAAAACCGGGGTCGCGGGCAGAGGACTCAGTACGCTTCGGGAGCGCACAGACAAAAAGCAGCCCGGGTGGATACCGTGTACATACCCGCGGGGTTCTCAACACAGCCTAGCTGAAATCAAACACGTAAATGGCGAACCGTCAAGGCGAGGGGCCGTCTCCCCAGGCCTCCGGTGCCGGTGACCAAGCCAGCCCGGCGGGAGCAGGGACGAAGGGCTCTGCTTCGAAGCGGACGAGGAGGGAAGGGGAGGAAGAGTCCGGCAGCTCTTCCCGGCCCCGCGTCCTGTTCTGAGCAGGGCACCGCGGTGCGGAAAGGGCTGCCAGGTGCTGGCACACAAATCGAGTTTACTCGAAGGATTTATTCCGTAAATTGAATGGCTTTTTCTCCCGAGGAGCCCGTCTTTTCCTCTGTTTTCCTTCCTCCCTCTCTCTCTCTTTCCCCCTTCAAGTCACACCAGGCTTGTAATCAGCAACAAAAGCTGACATAAATCAAGGGCGGATTGACAGGGGCTGACAAATAACTGATTGATTGCGGTTGGGGAGCACTGACAATTGACGGCGGGGCGGAGAGACCCGAAAGGCGGCGGCGGGCGGTGCGTGACAGCCCCGCGTGTGACGCCCGGCC
>NW_010256199.1:0-19051 GCF_000690775.1 Eurypyga helias
GCTAGCCGGAGTTAAACCACTACAAGGTTCAAAGTTAAAATAATGATGGCAGCTTCTAATTTCTACTTATCATGAGTAGAATCAGGTAGGAGCAGGGAGTTTCATACTGCTTCAAGACCACCTTTAATACTTTACTAGGCTGTCAAGCAGTGTATTTGGTTTTAGAGGTATGTTATACCATATAGTGTTTTCCCTGTTCTTCTCCTCATCTACTAAATTAAGCCATGTATTTTTATGTTGCTATGTAGCACCAAAAGCTCATTAGATTTCCCACACACACAGGGATTTATTTTAGGGTAACAGAAATCTATTAGATTGTCTTTGGGATGTTTTCTTGATCACTGGGTACGTTAACTAGTCATTCAGTTCATCCTACAGTCCTGCTTCTGAACAAACTGGAAGTATTGCAGATGTAAAAGGACAGGAAAAAAAGACAAATACAAGTCAAAGAAGTGATTCAAAATATACTAGAAAAATATGAGACTGCAGATTCATCTTCTGTATAGCTAAACAAGTCTCTGGATCTCTCTGGAGGAAGTAATTTAATTCCCTGGCTCAACCCAGAAGCTATTCTACTTTGTATTTAAACATCAGCACATTGCTTCTAGCTGAAGACACCCCTGAACTGCAAACCAGGTTATGATTACAATATACTCTTACAATATACTGAAGGCAAGTATGTCTGTAAAAGTTCTGCATGCAGCTGGAGAAGAAAACAACAAAAAAACCCCAACCAACTTTGTACCACCTAGAACCCTTTCACAACGGGAACTTCAAATTTTTATTGTCACCCTTGTAAAGCAAGAAACAGTTCTCAGAAGGCATTATTACTTACTATCACACAGTTAGCTTCCAGAATCGACATACCTACTAAATTTCTTGGGACTTGTATAACATCTTCAGCAAATTCAAGGTAACTTCTTGCCTTTTTCACCGCATCTTGATCCTAAAATACAGAAATGAGATTCATTATGCCAAGTTTGATGGTTTTTTTCTTTCATTGTTCATTTGGGTTTTTTTCCTTTTTTCTCATTTGAAAGGCTAAAGAAGGGAACTTACCTCTCCATAAATATGGAATGTGCAAGTATCTTCATCCAGATCAATAGCAGTCACTCCAGGGACTTTTCTGGCTTGCTGAATATTAGCACCATGAGTGCCAATGGCCAAACCCATTAGGTCTTCACGTACAACAAACTGCTCGTGAAATCGTGATGCAAGTTGTCTAGAACTCTGAAGAAAAATGTAACGTTATTCTACTCGGCTTTGTAGTACACTGGAGAGGGAAATCAACATAAATATAGAGCCAATTCTTTAATCAGGTACTTGGCCTACTTATTTTAAAATCAATCCTTTTAATGAACTTATTTTCAGTTCAAAAACACCACGGAGGCTTCTTCACAAGTCCTAATATCACCTTTTATTATTAAACAATGCCAGCCTCTAGCTGTGTTGACACCTCTTTATTTTGAATTACCATAGAATTATCTACAGCTACCAAGTGTTACTAGGTAAGACAGCATTCGTCTCAGTTTGTAGAACAGGAGCTGTGTTGATTAGTAAAGCAAACTGTTACATCTTAGAAAAAAAAATGGTACCCATATCAACAGGTAGGGAGAAACAGCAGTAACTCAATCACTGGACACAAAAACTATATAAAAACAGTAACTGTGCACTTAAAAATAAAGTTAAGAATCTATGCCCAGACAACACAAAATTAAGGTGTAACTGCAATACATTGCTTGAATTCAGCAAAGAAGTATATTAAGAATTTCATCTAGGACTTACATTTGTACAAAAACCAGAAGGGTCAATCTGAGAACTTGTGAGATTGTCACATGCTATCAAGACAAAATTCCTTGTTTCAACAAGGCAGTAACAATGACTAAAGACTATACTGTTAAAACAACTTTCAACCATGTGTCTGAGGTTCAGTTACTCTGGAATTAAAAGCTTGGTTATTGTTTTGCAACTCTCATCCCCTCTGCATGCAACTGTTACGGTGTAATCAAACAACACAGACTGGCTTACAGATTCTCAGTGAAGATCTCCCCTATGTGAAATATGATACCAAGAGAGAAAAGAAAGCCAATAAAAAACTAACCAACTTTTGGATCTGGAAGAAGGTTTTCATAGTATAACTAGAAACTTGGATAAAACTTTGGCTCAGATTATTAGCATGAACAGACCTCATGAGTGCAAGGAAAAAACATTTGGGAAATTATGAACTGCATGCAGTTCAGACCTGTTAAGCAATGGGGAAACTGTTAAAAACAGAAACCACATATTTGAAAAGACTAAAACAATGACTTCTAAGTTTTCCTACACAGCCTCTTCATACTTTCAAAAAAAACAGATAGTTTTCTCATAGGATGCTTGTGCTATATGAAGCAGAAAGATCACTAAGTTTGGTCACCTGAGAACTAAAAGAAACACACAAAAACAAATCCGTAAGATATACATACAGAACACCACAGATATTGTTTATAACAACGAAGTTGTCAAAGTTACAGTACTTAAATCTACAGAGAAGAGAAAATACAAAAATTTGTACAGAAGTCATTATTTACCATGGCGAGTAAAATTCCTATACGAAATCGTGGATGCTGTCCACAAGCATCTGAGCATAACAGAACACAGGAAAGTAACAATACTGTAATGCACTGAGGGAAGATAAATTATCACAGTTGGAAATTCTCTGTTAAGTAAAATGAAAAGTGTTTTTCAATGAAGAAAAAAAAAAGATAAAGCTGTATGTTAACTTTCCAGAGCCAAGATATATAATCCTATACATGTTTCTGCATCACAATCGAAGCCGTAACTACTGTGGAGACATATTCAAGCACGCTTTAAATTAGCAGTTTATCCTCAGCAATGTAAGACCCTACAGAAGTTGAGAAATCATCAAGAAAGCGCCCACAACAAGCCCTACTATCCCAGCTAAATGGCTACTGTTATCTGACCTGCTCCTGCTTAAAGCTCTTCATAAATATCCTGTGCTGTCACTGTCACAGAGAACTGGCTACAGTAAGTGTAAGTATCCAAGTGTCATGAAATACTTCATACACTCAGAGAGCTCTATCAAGCACTTCATTAACTAAATTACAGACAACTGAGAGCAGATGTTATTTTAAATGCTCACATATCTACATTCTAACAGATAATCCAATTGCCACTTTACCAGTTGACATCTGTTACAGACCGCTCATGAGATCACAGAACAGGATGATCAAGTCAGTTGTATTAACAACTGATAATTATCTATGATATGCTGAAAAGATGAAGCTATATCATCTGCGAGGACCTTGGCTATGACAGTCAAACTGCAGTTATACTGCTTATACTAAAATATCATTAGCTTTTCTGTAAATCATGTATTACAAGATGTATTTTATTTAAACCTAGGATATTCTGTATTCTACCTCCCTCCAATATATTAGTATGAAAAAACTATGCAAACATTGTGTCAATACCTACTTAGAAGCCATGAGTGAATTGCATTTAGACAGAGTAAAATACAAATGGGAATGCAAAAGTACACTTGGAAATTAAGGCTTTTTATAATGTCAAAATAACAACTAAGCCACACCTGCTGGGAAAGAACACAAACAAAAAATACTTGTTTTTCACTTGATGCTCTAAAATCCACCTTTAAAAAGTAGAGCCATACAAGTCAAGAAGCTAATATTTGGAAAAGAAAGAAGGTAGAAGATACAACAAATGGAAAGGAAAAAAGCAAAACCAAATATCAAGAAGCTGGTGTAGTGATTATGGCGCAGAAAGCAGGAAAAGTAGAACTGCTAGAAGAAATACCATGGCAGACATTTAAAGTTCAGAGAGCCTAAGACACAGGAAAGAGCTTATTTGATGGAAACGATGAACTATTAATAATAATGCAGTAAAGCCCAAAGCATTCACTAAATATTTCTTCTGCAGATGGACATGTGCAGTCTGTTTGTGTCAGTGTCTCTACAGAAGTCACGAGTATGATTTTTACTATCTGAAGCTTTTCTTCTTAGATTTGGTTGAAAGTGATTTTCTATTCATTGCAAGTACAGGTAGCAAATGCCAACATGAAAAATACCACACAACTTTTGTCACACAAATCAGAGCTGTATTTATTTCAACCTTCTGTTAAGCACTGCTCAGGTAGAAACTAAAGTCCAATAATGGTTTTCTAGTGAGAACCACATCAACTTCTCAAGTCCCTGACAGTAGCAAAAACATTCAGCCTTACAACGACAGCAAGAATCCAAGGTTAGTTTGTGAAAGGAATCAATGACAACAGCTGTTGGTGCAAGCATTTGTGGGGGCATGTGGAGAGAATTAGCTCTAAAGAGGCTGCTGTTCTTCCCACCTCCAAAATAATACTTTGCACTTCAAGAGGTGAACTGCCCACACAATTGTCAGTTCTGGAGGAAGACAGGGAAGAACAGATTACTGAAGAGCTAATAGTGAGGTGCTCAAGAAGGAACACCAATGAGAAAAAACTCATCCTTTCTTCATGTTGAGAAAAGTCCAGACCCAAACAAACTTGGATTACAACTCTGAAATAGAGAAGTCAAGAGACTAAAAGGAAAGACAGAAGAGAGAACTTCTTGGAACAGTGAGTACACCTACTGGACACAAGAGGCCTGAACTACTACATCCCATCCCAATTCAAGCTGAAACCAAGTAGATGTAACCCTTGTGGTGGGGGGAATGAAACCTGTCTCTAAAGTAACAGAGCTGTTATACACCCATGTAAAACTGAATGACACTAGTTCAAGTGGTACTTCTAGTTCTTGACAGTGAATCTAAAAAGAAGTTTTCAGAAATGTTGCCTTTTTTCCCTGATTTCTAGATAGAATAAAAACCATGAAAAAAATGTTAATTTTGCAGTATAAAGATCCCCTTATTTCCCAGTCTACTCTTTTTGTTTTGTTGGGGGGTTTTTTGTTGTTTTTCTTCCCCCCTCCCCCCCGACAAGTATGAGTCAAGCTTCTTGCTAGTCAACACCCACTCTCCAGTCACAGGAATGTCAGAAGCTGTATCTACTCTAAGATGCTAACATTTTATCCATAGACAAACCCACCCCTTTGTACATCCTATCAACATCAGTCTCACCCCTTCCATCTTCCACCTCTCATTTTCACTGTGGTGTTGTGCAAGGTACAGTTCTAGTCCACCTCATAACCAGGTCCGTGCTGGTTTGACTTTGCTGCTAGCTGGGATTAAACCACAATGCCATATTCCCTCCCATCTATTTTTAAAAACAGTAATTCAAATATGTGCACTACTCACACAACAATGGCTAATTATTTGATGCTTCAAGCTATGAATGTGTATGTGTGTATATAGATACATTTGTATTTAACCCTGCACAAAATCCTGCTGCAGGTCCGTGCTGGTTTGACTTTGCTGCTAGCTGGGATTAAACCACAATGCCATATTCCCTCCCATCTATTTTTAAAAACAGTAATTCAAATATGTGCACTACTCACACAACAATGGCTAATTATTTGATGCTTCAAGCTATGAATGTGTATGTGTGTATATAGATACATTTGTATTTAACCCTGCACAAAATCCTGCTGAAGAACAGGCCCTTTAACCATAAACAACTTTGTTGGGTTACATCTCCATCTGCCTCGTTTTAACGAATAGAGTACTATTCGTTAAAACATAGTACGAATTAAATACTATTCTATTTAAGAATAGTATCAGTTCATAATAAGTACTTCCACCCCAATGCAAGTCCTACCAGCTAAGAAATGCAAGAGTATTTTTTGACTTTTACTCAAATTACTTCAGGGAATACAAACAACATACCTCCAGCTGTTTGCTAGCTTCTTCATTTCTCAGTATCAGGGATAACTTGGTGCGAAGACTTCGAAAGTGCATATCAATCAGCATATTTGCTCGCTTTGTTGTTACATCATTGATTGACTAAATTATTAATAAAGAAAACACAGTGGTTTACACATGAGCTTTTGAAACAAACCCCTGCTGATGGTATGGTTGGAGGTTTGTACTTACCAAAATAATAAGCTGGTGGTTTTCAGCATCATACGTTACAGAAAAAGCTCCAACTGCCTTTTTGAAGTCCTTATGTGCAGATTCTTTGGCACACCTAGGAAAAAAATGCTACAAAGTTATTTTAACTGCTGCATTTATGGCTCACAGCAAGAAAGATTAATTTCTAAATACAAAGAATCTAAATAAATATATCTAAAGCTTTTAATGCAGGTACTATTTTATTCTGTTATTTTGCTCATTTTTCTTTCATGTGTTTTCACATGACTAGGATTAGAAACATTTCAGAAGTTTTCTGCATGTACATATATGAAATGACAAAGCAGTTAAGCAAAACTGCATTAAAAAGCTGTAATTGTTACAATCAGCAAGTCCAGAATTTCAAACACACCATGAACCAGTATGTTGTGTGACTTCACTGGAGCCACTGCAGCATCCTAATGACCTTATGCTCATCTCGTAACATATTGTGCTTCTCTAGGCTCCTTCTGTCCACTCACTAGTGAACCTGTGTATTAGAACACCAACTTGACAAGTTCTTAGTTTAACCTGAATTTATAGCTTATTCCACACTGGGGCACTAAAATGTAGCTCTCACAAGGAGAAGGTGATCTGATGCTAAAAAAGGAAAGTTGATATTAATCTACGTGTTAGAGCTATAGCTACATAAGAATGACATGTCCATGTTCCAGGAGAAAACCAGCTGTTTCTATCTCATGCTACGGGAGGTTTGATTATAGCACAGCTATTCCCATAGCCATCATCAGAACGCATTACACCCTACAACATAAGGCAGCACTTCTTTTTGTCATTAAATACCAACTTGCACAGACTGTCAGATACTCTATCAATGAAAGAGTGACAACTTGAAAGTTATCAATAAAGTTGACAAAGAACGGATTCAGATTAATCTGTGCACATCACTGAAGAGCTGTATGAACAAAAATCTTAATCTATAATGCACACAAACCTTGAAGGAAGTACTTCCTCCTCCAAAACTAAACTGCGTTTAATAATCTTTGCTTCTGAAGTATGAGCATGTCCACATTTGTATTTTCTACATTCTTATATGAAAAATTTAGAAGTTAATTTAAAGCAGTAGGAACATTAGGCTCAAGAAGTTACACACGACTGGAAAAAGAAATGTTTGTACTTACATTTGCCGTAAGTCTTCTGGAACTGCCAGTTTGATTTTATGGAAAGTATCTTTTGTTGCGGGTTTATTGGGGTTCACAGATCTCAAACGCTCAATTGTGACAATTTCATTGTACGTAGCATCACAGGCTGCGTATTCTATTACGTAGAACTGATAAAAACAATAAAATCACCAAAGCCATACATTTTATGACAAGAGTAAGCATTACACTATTAAGTGAAAAGCACTTTTGTTAACTGTGACAGTCAAATTTGAACTTTTTAGGTTGAGGTTAACAGAAATTGCAACAGTCCCAATAAAGAAACTCTTTGAAAATGAAGAGGGACAAGTTAAAAACACTGTTCACATCAATATAAAAAATAACACATGAAAAAAAAGTATAAATAAATATTAAAATAAATATATGTATATATATATGCATATTCCTACCTCACCCTTTATCATTCTCACTTTAGCCAACCACCAACAGCAGGGCTCTTTTTCATTTGCTCTGGAATAAACCTAAACAAAACACGCAGATTATCTGTAGCATTCTTAAGACATTGCAAGAGCTGACACTAACCAATATGACAAGGAACAAGATCCAGCAAAACTGTTGGTAGATGAAGTTTCTAGCCTAAGCACTACATAGCAAGCATCTTAACAGCTGAAATGTCTACTGCAAGTACAGGTAAGATATGAAATTATGTATATAAGATTGTACAGATGAATAGTATTGAACCCTATCTACTGGCATTAGTTGTTTCAGTCTTGCATACAATGGGAAGAGAGCAAATTCAACCTTTTACATCTGTCAATATTCAACCAACAATATGTCTAATTGTGTGTAAGTCTGAATAGGTCCTACCAGGAGGTGGAAGGGAAGGGGCACATATCTACACTGCTTTAGCACAAACATGACATCAACCACATCGACACGGAAGAAGTTTTGCCATTTTCTTACATTTCACATCAAAAATAAACCACATGCAAGCAAAATGCAAAGTTCTCTTTTTTTAAAGCAATTATTTATCCATAGACAAACCCATCCCTTTGTACGTCCTACCAACATCAGTCTCACCCCTTCCATCTCTCATTTTTACTGTGGTGTTGTGCCAGATACAGTTCTAGTCCACCTTAGTACCAGGTCCATGGTGGTTTGACTTTGTTGCTAGCTGGGATTAAACCACAACAATGCCATATTCCCTCCCATCTATTTTTAAAAACAGTAATTCAAAGCTATTGAATATGTGGCATGCAACAATGGCTAATTATTTGATGCTTCAAACTATAAAAGAAATTTTATAAAATTTATAATTTCATAAAATAAGAAAGTTTTAGGAAATGTCCAGTATTGAAGACAGTCTCTCTGTATATATACATACATGTTTACATATAGATATGTGTTTTTGTATTTTATGTACACAAGTAGAGCACAAATTATCTTGTTCAGCTTGAACTTATGGTAATGTAAACATTATTAATTCTTCAGCTCAAAGTTACAGTCCAGCACCTATTTCTGGATTAATTCAATTCTGACAAATAACTTATCTTTGATCAAAGAAACGTTGATCATATCTGCAAGTCAGCATGGAAGCCATGTTACAAAAAATTCCAAACCAGCTGTATGATTTACAACTGTCAAAATCTCTTTCTGATGACATGCTAGACATTGTGTTTTACGTAATACTTGGAATCAAAAGAGGTGACAGCATGTAACTCAGAAGCAAACCTTCCACTGGCTTGACTGACATTTTTCACCGAGTTCTCTCACTTCTCAGAACAAATGTTATTAATGGAGCATACATACCTCTACTTCATCACTTTCATTGATATCTTTATTATAGCCTGCCGGTGGCGGAAACCTCACATCGTGGAATGGTATTTGTCTCTCTGGCTGCCAGCTACAAATAAAAATAGTGAGTGGCCTAAGTATTTTCACCATCTTTGTAAATAGAAAGCAAACTTTTTCAACTAATTAATGTCAAATTCTTAAATTTTGTAGAGCTTTCGTGCATATATGCATTAAAGGTATGTGATCCAATGTATATATAATACGAAGAAACACACCTAAGTGACTATTAAGCATCTCAAGTGATTCCCTGATGCTACCTGCACTCTTGAAGTAAAAACTGCTGCTGAAAGATTTCATTTACAGTTATAAGTTTTAACCCTAACATTAGAAACACAGATTAAAAAAAATGTTTCAGAACACGTTTGGACAATTCCTTCAAAACAACGCTATTTCTTCTTTCTTCGGTTCTACTATAGATTATGAAAACTTGACCAGGATTCAGTCTGAATACAGTTTCAATTTTCAGTTTCTTTAGTAAAGACTGGATAAAATGAGCACGGCAAGAAAATATTATTTTTAAAGAAATTAAAAGCAATTTTCAAAATACAACAGATGATGCCATAACAAAGATAAACAGGAAAAAGTATATAGCAGCGTGTTATTTCCTTCCTGAAGGAAATGAAACCTAAACTAAATGCTATCATGGAAGATTAACTTATTATGCCCTCAAATGATGGGAAAAATGGTATTTATTACTTACCAATGGAACAAATTTTTTAATAATGTAATCTGCTAAATCTGAAGAAAGACTTTCACATGAGAAAAGAGGCAGTCATGGTACCACAGCTGACTTATTCAAACATGCGCTGTCATCATGTAAGCTCAGTAACACACTTATCTTCCCAACAAACCCCATGTTACTACAGTTTTGTACTTTAAAATATTTAAATAATTAAAAGCATCTATGCAGATATGTCACAACACAGTAAATATCAAACAGAGTTCTAAAAGATGATAGCAGCAGGCTTAGAGTATCTGGAAGATGCTACTCTACTAAGTTATATTTAGGTTAATCACATGCAAGGTTGATACTCATCATTTATAGGTATAACATCAGCAATACACTTACTTGTTCTCAAATGCAACTGTTATAGAATCTTCATGCACATCCTTTACGAATGCCTGTGTAGAAAAAAAAAAGTGTAATTATGGTATGTTATGGATATTTTAAACCTGTACAACAACTTACTTTCACAAATATTGCTGAAACTCAAAATGTAAGTATGCTTTCAAGTTAGCCCTTTAAATTCTGCAACAGACCTATGCAACATGCACACTGAAAGCTGGTAACGTCCTTGGGTTCATTCATGAGTGACAATGTGCTGATACATAGACAGAACGCCCAAGCTACACCTGCATTCTTCCCTACTCTCCAGAAACAATGGGAGAGGCTATGAACAAATGACACGATCATTCTGAAAATGTTTGCTTTCATAACCACAGTTGTATTTTGACAGGAGTAGAAATTAAACCACACCAGCACTCCTTAAAAGAACCAAAACAAAACCAAAAAAACCAAAAACAACACACCACAACCAAGAAAACTCCTGTTTCTTCTCACTTTTATGTCAAGGCAAGTTTGTATATCATACTCTCAAAATCCAGCAAGATGCATTTTGGCAGTTTTCCCGTTATTGACTTCATTACACAACTTCCATAGTGCAAAACTGAAGATAAACACCCTGCAGCCTTCCTTCACTTTTGTTTTGGGGATGGATAGCAGTTGTGCCATCCCATGCATCCCATGTCTCCCACACAACCACAATGCAGAGTACAGAACCATGATTCAGCACCGAGAGGGCTTTTCCGGCCTTACGTACTCCACTGACTGACCTTTGATCAATTTTCAGCTTTAAGCCCAAATGTCCCCTCTCCCCTACAGAACATTAAGATCAATACTCTAAGAACTTTAGGAGATACCAATGGAAATAGTTTTTATAGCCTCAAATGATGGAGGTCATGGGACAACCAGGGATGAAACGGTTGTTGTGGTGTGGGGGGGGTTTTGTTTTTTTTTTTTTTTTTTTTTGGTGGTTTCTGGCTTTTTAAAAGTATCTTTACAGACTTCTGAAACAGATAAACATTGGTGAAGAGCTGAGTATTCCATTAACATTTGTCTACATATAGTATAACCCTGCAAGCAAGTCAGATAAAAGCTGATAAGCAAATCTGAGTATAAAAGCTTGTTCTACAAATGGAGATCAGTCTCCGCAGACCAAAAAAACTCGGAGTAAATTGAAAATAATTTAGCAATAACTACTGCTTCTGAAGAATTAATGAACTGTGGAACATTTTATTATCTTCATACTTCCAATTTCCAAGACAAGAACAGCTCTTATATCTTACAAGAAGGTAAAAGTTTCTTTCTCATATGGAATCTAAACAGTTTTAAAAATTCTTCTGATATTTTTCCCTTATAAAAGTATTCCCAAATATTTCCTGAGTTGCAGCAGTATCTCAGTGAAGAGCAATACCAGATGACTGACAGAGCTCCAAAAACTGATTATACTAAAATTAATCAGTATATGCACGTGTCATTACTCAGAGACATTCAGTACAAGACAGAAGTGCAGTACTAGTTAGTATCTGAAAATAACTAAGGCTACCTTGAATAGAAGTCAAAGCAAAGCCATACTGAAAACAGCAAAAAGTGGTTACATATCTTGCTCACCTCTCAATACTGTAAGAATAAGGGTTCCAGAAAGTTTATTGTTCCTAGCATCCAAAGGATATTTAAAACAGTCTCCAGTAGTATTTACATAATTATGTATTTATTTCAGAATTTTAAGATACTCTTTCCAAGGGGATTATAGCTGATATTTAACAACATGATACAAAACAGATTTAAGCCTACATCTCAGGATCATGTTGATAGTAGTACAGAAATGCTATTTACATAAAGAGGCAACAGAACTTCCAGTTGATCATTATGGATCCTGAACATTTAATCTAATGTTTCATATTGCTGTGTCTTCTGTAAAAAAATTCCAGAACTGAATATGCACTTGAAAAATACTGTGGTAGTCCTGACTCATTTCGTCACATTACAGACATCACCTTCAAAGACTCCACCCACATTTCTTCCTATCATAGAAACATAGAATGGTTTGGGTTGGTTTGTCAGGTAGTTCTGAAGCACCTATTCTTATAAATGTAGCAGAAATAGATGTCTTTAATACCTGAAAAATACTGTAATCATTTCCAAGTATTTGGTATGACTCCTTCACGTCACACATGAGAAAAGGATAGGACTTAGCATTATTAGCAACACTCGAGTACACAAAAGCAGAGATCATTCCATAAAGCAAATACAACAGAAATGACATCAACACCACTTAACAGCCTTGAGGAAAACAGGTAAGAGTAACACAAGACCATGCCCTGAGAAATAATTTGTTGATACTTGATTTTCTCATATTCATGAAATAGCAAAAAATCACTTCTGCTATGAAAGACACTTTTGGAGAAGACATCATCCCCTTCACGGTAATAAACACACCAAAGGATGCTCTAAATAGTACTCTCCAAAGATTACAGCAAACGACAGAAAAATACATAAGCACAGCAAAGAGCAGTGATACATCTCATATTCATATGTGACAGCTCATAACATCCAAGTCATCTTAAGTAGAACCCTAGTGACTGCAGCAATATATGTAACTAGAGCCCACCACTCATAAGTCAAACAGATAGTGACAGAAATAAATGCAATTTACCAAGTTGAAGACTACCTTAAGACCTTTAAACAGTCTAGTAGTTATATCTGGAAAAACTAAAACTTGGGACACATAACTAGTTGAAAGAGTATCAAACTACGCTGTCTTGTTTAAGCTCTCCTTAAACAGGTCTTCAATACTGCTTTGGTCACAATCCAGAAACCTGAAAGAACCTAAACCAGGAACATTAAGCATAAATGTTGACCAAACACAGGTAGTATCAATACAGATAATGCTAGCAAAAATTGTAAGACAGAGAATTTCTTTGGTTTATACCAAGGGCGGACAACTCAACAACAGAAACAGATGGAATACCTGGTTTCCACTTTACCCAGGCCAAAAAAGTAGATGTCATACCACTGTTCTTTGCCTTTTAATTTCCAGCCTTGCAAAATTACAAAAATTCATTATGGTGAACTTTTAATTAATTACAAAGTGAATGATGCCTTGACAAATACTTATTTCCAAATATGCAAAATAAATAAAACTACTGCCTACCTCCATGAGACATTTATGTTTAAAAAACCAATTAAACAAACAAACTGTATTAATAGACTAAATATCACAAAATGGTTGGAAGGGACTTGAAAGATCACCTAGTTCCACCCCCCCTGCCATGGGCAGGGACACCCTTCACTAGACCAGGTTGCTCCAAGCCTCATCCAGTCTGGCCCTAAACAGTTCCAGGGATGAGGCATCCACAGCTTCCGCGGGAAACCTGTTCCAGTGCCTCCCCACCCTCTCTGGGAAGAACTTCTTCCTCAGATCTAATCTAAATCTCCCCAATTTCAATTTAAACCTGTTCCCCCTTGTCCTGTCCCTACAGGCCCTTGTAAAAAGTCCCCCCCAGCTTCTTTGTAGCCCCTCCAGGTACTGGAAGGTGCTATAAGGTCTCCCCGGAGCCTTCTCTTCTCCAGGCTGAACAAGCCCAATCCTCTCAGCCTGTCCCCATGGCAGAGGTGCTCCAGCCCGCTGAGCATCTTTGTGGCCTCCTCTGGACTCACTCCAACCGGTCGATATCCTTCTGATGTTGAGGGCTCCACAGCTGGATGCAGCACTCCAGGCAAGGTCTCACAAGAGCAGAGTAGAGAGGGAGAATTGCCTCCCTCAACCTGCTGGCCACGCTGCTCTGGATACAGCCAAGGATACGGTTGGTTTTCTGGGCTACCACTGCACACTGCTGGCTCATGCCCAGCTTTTCATCCACCAGCACCTTCAAGTCCTTCTCCTCAGGGCTGCTCTCCATCCATTCTCCAGCCAGTCTGTACTTGTATTTGGGATTGACCCAACCCAGGTGCAGGACCTTGCCCTTGGCGTTGTTGAACTCCGTGAGGTTGGCACAGTCCCACCTCTCCAGCCTGTCCAGGTCCCTCTGGATAACATCCCTTCCCTCCAGCGTGTCGACCGTCCACACAGCTTGGTGTCATTGCCAAACTTGCTGAGGGTGCACTTAATTGCACCGTCCATATCACTGACGATGATATTGAATAGGGCTTGTCCCAACACCAACCCTGAGGAACACCACTTCTCTCCACCCAGAACACTGAGCCACTGACCACAACACTGAGTGCGACCGTCCAGCCAATTCCTTAGCCACCAAGTGGTCCATCCATCAAATCCATGCCTCTCCAATTTAGAGACAACAAGGTCATGTGGGACAGTGCCAAATGCTTTAGAAAAGTCCAGTTAGATTATGGCGGCTGACCTTCCTTTATCCAACAAGGATATGACCTCACTGTAGAACGTCATCATATTCGTCTGGCATGATCTGCCCTCTCTGAAGCCATGTTGGCTGTCACCCATCATCTCGTTTTCTCTGTGCCTTAGCATGGTTTCCAGGAGGATCTGCTCCATCATCTTGCCAGGAGCAGAGGTGAGACTGACTGGCCTGTAGTTCCTCTTCCCTTTTTCCTTTCTTTTAAAGATGGGGGTTATGTTTCCCCTTTTCCAATCAGTGGAACTCCACCAGACTGCTACAGCTTCTCAAATATGATGCACAGTAGCTTACATACTTGGTTGTCTAATTCCATCTACCCATAGAATAGCTGTTTTCCTTGTTCTTCAGTCTCTTGTGACAGAGAAGAATGTCAGAGATGGTTACCACATCAATTCTTCACAGTCTGTATCATAGTATTACATCAATTTTCCGCTACTATAAATATTTTAACAGATCTGTAGTAAGCAAAATGTGTTTGGACTCTACAGCGCAATGTATTTGTATACTTCTAAGTAAAAAATAGTTTTTTTTGAAACATTTCCATTAAAAAAATAATACTTCAGCTTTAATTTTAGCTTTTCAAATCCATTAATGGTTATGCAAACTGTTTGGTTTCCTTTATTCTGCAATGTGTGTAAAATTACACACAATGCTTAAAAGAAATGAGACCTTTAATACCATAAGCCGAATTCACAGACAGAGGACAAGTCAGCCCCAAGTGGCAGTAAAAGTAGGAATTAGCTACTGATTTGACACAAAGTATTATGAGAAGTACAGTAAGCACCCATTAGTCTTTATTTCAAAAAAGAGTACAAGTTGGGCGTGGAAATTCAAAGATAAAGGTGGATGTATGAGAGTTGGTAATACATGCCAAAGAAGGGACAGAACATAGGCCATGATGAATGTGAACAGTTGGGAAAATACGCTTTTTAAGATAAAAAAATGCTACGTCGATACAAATGTGCACCTACTGTTTGCATAACAGTAGGGTAACATTTCATACCTGTTGGAAGGGAAAAAGTCACAGAGGAACTCACATGGCTAATCAAATCGGAGAAAGGCAGGCCACACAAAGGAACAGCATAGGGGAAGAAGAACAGTCACAGAAATGGTAACTGAATGAGGGAAAAGGGTACAGGCTATCATCCTCAGAAGGGTTGAGTAGACAGGCTTGTGAATGTTCAAAGAGACTGGAGATATTTGCTGAGGGTACAGCTGTATGGAACAATGAAAAGAAAATTAAAAATTGATACAGAATGCAACAGGAGACCAAAGGAACAGTTGTTAATAGCGAGACCTGAAGGAATAAGAATTAAGTTTAATGATTTTGTAGCTTCAACAAAATCATGAGAAGTATCTATAAAACCAAGGAAACAATGGCAAAGTGCTGAAATTCTGGGATAAAAAGTGTAAGACTTAACAAGGTTATAGAGCAAGAAGTAGTAAAAATTGGTTGCAAACATACAGATATTGACAGCAAACATAATACCCAAACAGGATGCTTTCCATCTTTCACAGAGGACACAAGAGAATCACTCCCAAACTGGAAAAGAAAAATCAATCCTATGCTGGATAGGCATCAAACATGTCCCCTTTTAGAGAGAAATAATATCTAAAACTAGTCTTGGAAAGATTAGGCAAAAGGACTCTACTAGTCCTCTGAAAATGAGATACAAACTTCAAACCCCAATTTACTACACCTATACAAGAAAAGAATTGAAAAGATGTAAGCTAAGACCAAGTATCTGCAGAAGTCAGTTACTTAGCCGTGACCTGCAAAAAGGCAGTTATCCCCCTTAGGATTCAAAGTCATTGTGGTTTGTTGGACCAGTCTTCTTAAAATAAGCAAGGGAATCTAAAAGATTCTGGGCCCAGCAACATACCAAGTCATGACTAAGCATCTCTAGGTACTGGATTGTCAATTATCCCTGGATCATGCTCACTGACTGCACTGCACTTTCCATGGAATAATTCAACTTACCCAAGGAGAAAAAAAATAACGGAAGTATGAAGCATTTACCAAGTGGCATTTTAAATCCATTCAAAAGAACTCATCTCCACTACAGCGCTCACACCTACACACTCTACCGCTCTGTGAAACGCAGTGCACCTGACCGGTATGAAATGTCCCTTCAGATCTCCTAGCTGAGTGTGAATGCATCCCCACACCATCTCCTACGTTTTGTGTGGAACATGATCCCTCCAGATGTCTCTCAATGCATTCTGGATCAAGTCCCACAAGTAACACAAGCAGAAAGAAGACTGGTTTATTATTCTCTGTAGGGCTTAGGTGACAATTAGGCACTAGTTTTGTACTGTCAAGATCAAGATACTGCTGGGTGCATTCAAAAATGAAAATAAGTGCTTAGGGACTTGAATTTATAAGGTACTCATAGGACCAGGAGAATATGAAAACCTGAAGTAGCAATTAGGTACCTACTTCCGCCACTCAGTCCATTCATGACTAGCAGCCTCATATTCCCCCCTCCATGTCTTAGTATCAAGATAGAGTTGTATTTTTCCAAAACATTTGTGATAATTTAAGATCATCAGAATATGTAAGTTACCAGTAAACTGTGAGATTGAATAAAAGAATTGTTTTGCTTTTGCTTTTTCTGCAGTGTTACTGTTGTAAAAACATTTCTCAGGAGGCTGCTTAAAGAAACTTTTCAAATGAAAAAAAAAGTCATCTTGCAATTAAGTCTGCACTTGACATCATCACACACTCTGGGTCAACCAATTAATTTTATAATCAAATTCCTCATCTGCCAGACAGGCATAAATCTTACAAGAAAACATTTAGATAAATTACTTCATAATAGACTGATACTGAGGCACTATGATGAAAGAAAAAATTGTACCTAGAATTCAAGTAATTCAGTCTAGAGGAAAATTGTCAATTTACAGTACATATTATTACATGAGGGTTAAAAAAAAACCCCTAACTTCTCTGAGTTTAAATAAAAAGTTGCTGCACATCTCCTAAGTATGCTGCTCCATAACCAAGAGGACTTGGCTAAATTAAAAGACAAAAAAAATCCTATGTTTTCACCTGAACTACAACCAGAAGTGTTGGTGTGTTACAGACATACACAGGACCACAGGATATAAAAATTGAATGAAATTAAAGAAAGTTACAAAAACTTTAATTACTCTCAGGCTTCTCTGATAATATTTGTCACTAAAGAATACACAATGTCATTTTTCTCATAATCTATTTTGCATGATTGTGTAAATATTCTCACATAATTTGATAAAAGCCTCATTAGAGGTTCTCTTATGCAACATATTTATGAATTCTGCTTCCTTTGAGTGAACACTGTATCTTTACAAATGTAAAGCTGATTTTTGAAAGTGCTAAATAATTTAATTCCAGGAAGCAATATACAGATCTAGGACTTTGGCTACAAACCCACAGGATGCTTATTTACCACATTTGCAGACTTATTTCATACACACTTAAAAAAAATTATTTTCAGAATAAGATATTATCACATGTATTTTAAAAATAAGCTTTTAAGAGGTCTTTTTTTCTTAGAAACACTGAGAGATGTTGGGACTATACTATTTGGGTACCAACCTATCCTACCACATGAACATCAGAGTGTGAAGTTCTACTTGTTCCTTCCTTGTTAACATAAATACGGGCTGTCGCAAAATAACTAGGCCGGATTTTCAAAGTACTGAGAATGATGGTAGACTTGCAGAAACCAATCCTGGACTGTTTCCGGTATGTTGATAACAGATCAATGATAGCAGGCCCAAACGCACTGTGTCCAAATTTATTTTTCTGTGAATAGGGTAAACCCACAAATTACACCCTATTAATATGCTGATTAATACAACCCAACTTATGCAAAGCCACAGCAATACTACACAGAATTAATAAAAATACTAAGTACTCAGCATGTATGCTCAAGACTCAGCGATGGCTTTATTCAGCATCAGCACAGGGCTTGGCCACAAACATGGAATGCCATTAAGCAGTTTCAGTAAGAAGTACATTTGATAATTAAATGTGTTTAGCAAGTCAGCACATATATATTTGGTCAAGCAATGCTCTCTTTAGTATCAGCAGGCAGCGTGCCCTGCCGTGGCATTAAGAGCAGGAATCCACGACAGCATTTTATCATGAACGTGTATTTAACACGGGCTCCCCCTCCTCCCCCGCCTTAAACGCCGTTCACTAGCAGTGCCGCTCTCCTGGAAACCTAGAGAGCGAGAAAGACTCTCCTTAAGTAGCGACAAAAGCTGAGGATTTAGCAATTAATGCCCCATCCCTGATCCTCGCTTCAGCGCCAAGGAGAAGGCGGCCCAGGGCGCTCGGCGCCTCCTCGCACACCGGCGGCGCGAGGGCCTCCTCTTCCCACAATAGGGGGAAGGCCCGCGGCCTCCTCGGGCGCCGGGGCCCTCTCTCGTCTTCCCTCTCTCCTCCCTCACCAGGCCTCGAGTTCCCTCGGGCGGCGGCGGCTCCCGGGTCCACCTACCCCAGAGGCCCAGTTCCCTCTCCCCAGGCACTGAGAGGGACCCGTCGAGGCCTCCACCCCTGCCCCACTCATCCTCATCCTTCTCTCCTTCCTGCCCCGGGGCCTCCGCTTTCCCTCAGAGCGGGGAGG
>NW_010256200.1:0-17358 GCF_000690775.1 Eurypyga helias
TATATCCGTGAGACCCTGTGGGTTTTTTGCTGCTTTTTTGTTCTTTTTAAAATGGGGAAGATGAGAATTGTTCCCAATCTTACAAATATATTCTAGGCATGCTGAGTTTTGCATATCCCTCAGATACTTTAATCGAGCATCATTAAAGTACCTGAGACCTGCAGGATGAAAATATTGTATAGAAACAAATAGTTCTTCAGCAACACAAATTTAGTTCCCAATATCTTCATAAGAAGCTCCAAAAGCTGGTGTCACATCTATAAGTGAAGCTACATAGACATGTCATGGTGAGTAGTGTGCTGATGGTGTCTGAGCTGAAGTACAGCTCACAGAGATAATCTATAATGCTAAAAGGGATGAAGAGTTATCTTGAGAGCTATAGCTGACAAATGAGTAATAACATCCATCTGAGAAACCTTGTTTCATCATGAGGTCTCAATACACTTTATATAGTTCTCTAAAGGCGATCCACGTTTTAGAGCTGAAGCAACTGAGGGACAAAGGATTCACCTGCATAAAGTTATGTCACAAGTCAGGAAAGGAATCGGTGCACTGTTACTCTGGCCATGCTGCCTCTAAATAAATGCAGAAAGGAGGCAACACCACCGGAAAGGTATTTTTTTCCAGGTTACACACTCTAGGCCCTTAAACATGCCATGGCTCATGTATATTTTTAGCATGAAGGATCAATGATGGTACCTCAAGCAGTGATGGAAGTGTTTAAAAAGAAGCTGAGACACAAATCCAAGTACCTGACAACGTTACTATGTTTTGCCTTATTAGCATCCTGTCGTTCAGAGTGGCATGAACTGTTTGGAGACTGCATTTGGCAATGGGGTCCACAACCTGTATAACCAGGCCCTCTTTGCCTATGCTTATGGCTTAGCTAACGAAGAGGAAAGAAGTCAATTCTTCCTTAAGAAACTGGACAAGTCAGCTACCAGAGACGGTACGTGAAGTATGTCCATGACACTGGCAATACTGCTGATAGAATGGCCTGTGGTAAGATGCAAGCTATTTTGATGTCCAGTTTTCTCATTCCTGCAAATTCATGCCTGCTATGCCACCGAATGTATCTCTTGGAAATTCTCTGTCTGTCTCTTTTAGCTTCACAAAAAATTGAGCTGTGGAGTGATTTTCTTAAGAATTATGAAATAATGTAGGTGGGGAGAGACCCCTGAAAGTCAGTCCAAGGTAGTGGAAGATTGTACCTAGTTTCTCCATTAGCCTCCTCTTCCACATCCTGGACAAACACCTGCTATGCCACCGAATGTATCTCTTGGAAATTCTCTGTCTGTCTCTTTTAGCTTCACAAAAAATTGAGCTGTGGAGTGATTTTCTTAAGAATTATGAAATAATGTAGGTGGGGAGAGACCCCTGAAAGTCAGTCCAAGGTAGTGGAAGATTGTACCTAGTTTCTCCATTAGCCTCCTCTTCCACATCCTGGACAAACACAGTTCCCTTGACTATGTCATGTGCTCCAGTCTGCGACTGCCTTAGCACACTCCTGCTGTACCGGCTTCATTTCAACACCTCTCTGACTTCTACAGACCCTTTTTATTAATTCCCTTTCTACCCCTTCCTGTTTTCTTTTCCGTCCTGGAACTAAAATTTATCCAGCTCAGGTCATTGATGACTGAGAAAACTTCTGGGTAAAGGAAGAGAAGGAACTGTATGCCTATCTCTCACATGATACTATAGTGAATTAACCAGCAAGTAATTTTTCCATGCTTTTTATGCCCCACTTTTCTGTTTTCAGGTCATTCTGTTTATTGGCAGCGAGAAAATAAGCCACCAACAGAACATTCCTCTGTCTTCTATCCTCGTGCCCCTTCAGCTGAGATTGAAATGACCAGCTACGTGCTCCTGGCTTTGCTCAACAAAGCCAAACTCAGTCCAGAAGTCTTATCTTACGTTTCTCGCATTGTGCACTGGCTTGTCAAACAACAGAACCCATACGGCGGTTTCTCCTCCAGCCAGGTAACGACTGGGTGAGGTAAAAAGAAAGCTTCTGGGAGCAGTCCAGCCTGCAAGCTAGATCTTGAGAGTATGATGTATCATCCTGACTGCATAGTCATTTGAATAATATTTGATAAACGGTGCTTACATAAGTCTCCTTGTCAGGGCACATCATGCTCTTCATAGGCAGTTTCATCCATTCTAGTTTTAGGAAATGGGAATTTACCTGAGTTAGCAGTAGACAGCAGTCACCGTTGATGAGATAATCCATTATTCCACATTTTCTGAAATAATTCAAATCTATTGCCCCAGAACTTGTGTCTTGACTCCTTAGCTCTTTGCAAAGTCTCTCTCCATTTACAAGCACTGACATAGCATCAGGGAAATAGGAACTTTGCTAATCTCATGCACCATTTTACAGCTAGGTATCTATCTAATCAGAGATCATGTTGTTCTTTTCAGGACACTGTTGTTGCTCTCCAAGCTTTAGCCCAGTATGGATACCTCACCTTCTCTAAAAAAAGTCTTAACACAGTGAAAGTCAACTTCATGAAGTCCCACAGTAAAACTTTTCAGGTGAATGACAAGAACCGCTTTTTGCTGCAGCAGGATTCTTTACCCACTATTCCAGGGAATTACAGTGTGGAAGTGAATGGCACTGGCTGTGTCTATCTGCAGGTAAGAAAGCTGAAAACTCAGCATCACCCCTCTGAAAGCTAAGCACGAGGTCCTCTATACCTCATTCTCCTCCCTACTTCATGCCAATGCCACAAAAGCCTGTGAACCTGACTGTCTCACACTTCCCCTCTCTTTTAGACCACCCTGAGATACAACATCCATTTGCCAAAAAAAGTTGCAGGATTTTCTCTCTCTGCACAGCTGGCCAATGTATCCTGCACAAGCAACTTCCCACCAAAGTTTGACCTTGTCCTGTCTACCAGGTAACCTCCTCTTGTCGGCCTATCCCCTTGCATTCACAGTGTGGTAAAGTATACAAGGAAGGATTTAAGCACAGGCAGTTAACTGCTACTGTTCAGCTGCAGGAAGACAAACAGGATCATTGGGAGCTGAAAATGTCATTCACTGGTGTCTTCTCCATTTGCAGCCCATACTAACATCTTTTCTCATTTTAGTTACACAGGAAACCGCAAAGTCTCCAACATGGCTATTATTGATGTAAAGATGCTCTCAGGTTTTGTCCCTGTAAGATCTTCCTTGGAAAAGGTAAAGAATAGCAGAAAATTTAATGGTAAACCCTGAAAACATAGGAAGGTGATTAAAATAGTCTCTGATGAGCAAACTGGAGCCCCAGGGGATTCTGCAGAGTGCGTGGGCACAACCTTCTGTCACACTGTCTCAGACTTGCAGCTGCTCATCTGTTGAAGACAAATCTGTTTGGAGTTGCCAAATCCTGTGACTCAACAGAGGTGACACTGAGGCAGCTTCATATCCCCAGGTCCAGTCAAGAGCAAGGCTGAGGGTATATTCAGCGGGCAGACACGCACACTATACATCGTGTACACACGGGCCAGCAGAGACAGAAAAGACAGCACCTACACAAACACAGGCAGCATAAATGGCACTGACGCACACATGCGCACAACACGCACGAAGTCCGGTCTCTCAAGATGCTGACCCCTTCAGACACACGGACCCTGTGTTCTGTGGTTCCCCCTCGGTGGTGTGCACTCCGTGCACCGAGGTGCACACAGACTAGAGAGCCCCTCACCCAAGAAAACGATCAGGAAGAGTTTAACAACCAGAGAGGAGACTGCAGTGACAAGGTGCGGGGTGTAGCCAGACAAGCGTACTGACCACCAACCTGTTGACATCAAACTCACCCCTGTTATCCCACTTTCCCACTCTTTTTCATCCCAGATGACTTTATCGCTCCCTTTGCTACTTCTGGTTCTTCCCCTAAACATTCTATTTCTCCAGTCCCAGCATCCCATGCGCAGCCCCCTGCCCCGGTATGCAGCATTCCCAGAAAGTTAGTTAGGTGATCCAGGGATTCTCTGCTGTTGACTCACCTGGGGTCTCACTCTCCCACAGTGGGGCTGGGCACTGCCCTGTGGGCGCCCTGGGGGGAGCCGGGTCAGGATGCTCCGATGGCTCTGCTCAGCTTACTGGGATTTCCCCAGCGGCCCTTGTTCCTCTGTGCCCCTTCGTGTTTGTGTGGATGAGTCTTTACTCACACAACCTAACAGAATCTATCTAAGAAATGCTTCTGCCAGTTAAATTTCTCAAAAGGGCATTTGGCAGTGTTATCCCTTTGACATGGTTATTCCTTCCTCTACAGCAAGAGATGAGTTATCTTAAAGCCATGAGCCTTAATCTTCACGTAAAAAACCAGAAGGATGCAATTCTTTGTAGAGTCTATTCAGAGCTAGGTGCATTTATAACCATTCAGCATTCAGGTTTGAATTTCTTTTTTGACTGGAACTGTATGAAATTCCTAACTTTTCTTTGGAAGATTTTTTCCATTGAGTTGTTACACTGTTTGGCATCATATTCCTCTTTAATGTACTTTACATACTTATATGTACTTCTGTGTATGGGAAAAATAGCTAGGGTTTGACATTTGGAATATTTTATTCGTGTGTATTTTTATAGTAAAATAATTTTTCTCCTTTGTTTTTCTAAAATATTTTAAACATTTGGGTTTTTAAAATACACAATGCAATAGAAAGTGAGTCAGCTTGAGGCGAAGAAATGGTCGTATTATTGTGAATTCTCATTTAAATGAGCGGACTTTTAAGTTTATGATAAAAGTCACACTAAAGCTGACCAGTACACCTGTTTTTCCCTGTAACTGGGTTTGCACTCGCTGCTAGGAAAATGCTCAACTTGCGTTTCGTATTTTGGCCACGAGATGTCAAGGTGGCACAACAGGAGCACGGCCGCCGCTTTAAACCTACTCGGCTATGGAATAGTTTATTTGTAAGTCTCCTTGGCGAATACGCTTTGTTAACATCGTTATAATTTGCCTTATTTAAAGCTTGAGTACCAGAATTCTGTTGTGGAACGTGTAGACATCAAGAATAACCACATCCTCTTCTACCTTCAGAAAGTAAGTTTGGGAATGTTTTCTTGTGGTTTGATTAAACTGGAAGTTTAAAACATAAAAGAATGATCTCATTAACAGCAGATGAGCAATACCCATCTTAAAGAAGTAAAGGGACTTTACTCAGTCCAACATCAGATATATATACACAGTAGCTGTAGTCTACACTGAAGACATGCACTTGTTATTACTTTTTGTGAAGAATGCTCTATGATTAAATAGCATTTCACAAATGTAAGGCAAAAGTTCACAGTCTACATAATATTCTTCAGCCTCTAGGGGATGTTCCTCATCAGTTGATCTGAGAGTTTTTTACATGTACTGAGTATCATCCCCTCCCTTTTAGAGAGATTTCTGTATGAAAAGAATAGTCCTACCTCATTAAGGACATTAATAAAGTGAACGAAAGAGGAGAAATATGAAAATCAAAACACAAGGGATCTTAAAATGCCAAGAAGGGAAGGAGAGAGGAAGCAAAAAGAAACAGTAATGATATCTACCTCTCGAGCAGTAATTTTTACAAGTTGGTCTCCACAGATCAAATAAGGATGATAGCAGTCAGTATTCCGAATTCACAGACAAGCTGACATGCTAAGATGTGAAAAGCTTACCCAGCAGGTCACCAGTGATGCAGAAAGTTCTCTGCACCCCTGTCCATGGCTCCATTCCTATGAAGAGATCAGCGAGATCAAAAAAAAAAGGACAAAGGGAGAAGGGTGCAAGGGCGCCATCCCAGGCATGCAGAAAAAATCTTGAAGCTGAGGAAGATGAGCAAGGAGGAAAGTTTGGGACATTTGGCTGCAAGAGTGGGGAATGAGGAACAGAACCAGTGGGAAGTATGGGGATCTTGAGTTCAATGTGATTAAAGAAAGAAAAGTGGGGAGAAGATTCATAGGGGTGCTGAAGGTGAGAAAAGGCAAGGAAAGAAACTAACGGCAACTTTCAGTGAGAGGATGAATACTGACATGTTGAAAGCTGCAGCAAGCAGGGAATGGTTGGGGTAATTAGCAATGGAAATATGAAGAGGAAGAAAGAAAAGACAACAATTTTAGCAATAAAACATATTTAGCAACAGCTTTTAAACAATTATCTGATTTGACATCAAGTTTACAATCTGGAGACAATTGTAAAATGGCACTTTGTCACCCAGTCTGACCTAAAAATGCACCTGCTCAACATCAGCCTCAGCGGTAGATAGGAAAAGAAAAAGATGCATTTCCTTGTCTTGCCATTTCCAGGTGTCCCAGAAGGAAATCAGCTTCTTCTTCAGTGTGGAGCAAAGCCTTCCTGTCTCAGATATCAAACCAGTGCCAGTACACGTGTACGATTACTACGAAACAGGTAGGTGACCTCAGTAGGCTAGAGCAAAACCTGTAAAATCCAAGTATTGATCTCAACATTTGCAAGGTGCAGACAATGGATTTTCCCTTGCACTCTCTGTGCAAGCTTCTCTTCACTTTTCTGCATTTGCTGCCTTTGTTTCTCAGGAAAGACAGATGGAGAGCAAGCTAGCAATTCTGCTGCTTTTGATTGCAAAGGGTTTACAAAAGCATAGGTAGTTTCTGCTCCCATGGTGTTTCATTTCTTGCTTCATTTCAACATAAAGCAGATTAGAAATTTACATTAGGAGTTGCTTTCTTACAAACTATATACAGCAAGAAGTATGGTTCCACTTTCTTTCTACAGTTTAAACACGATGGTTGGAATCAGTAGCTCAAAGGCAGCAGTGTTCCTGACTTCCCTTATCCGGCTTTTCTCATATTTTTGCTTTATATTGCCATAGTAGGCTGCATCAAAGAATTGTTCCTAAGTGGGATTTAAATACTTAAGTAGGAATGACAATCCCACTGAACCCAACAAGAGTTTAAGCATCTAACTGGAAAATTAAGTGCCTGACCACCTTTCTCGATCTGGCCTCAAGGAGCTAAAATTGCATCAGATATTACCCAGTTATGGAATTTAAGATATCAAAACTGTGGCTCAGGTTCCCCCACGTTTTCCTCAAGCTTGGCACAGCATTTGGAAACTGCATCCTAGCAGACGAGCAGCAGTATCCAGAGAATTGACCCTGCAGTGCATGTTTGGTCACCTGATCCACATCCTGTGTGGTCAAAGCAATGATGTGTCCTGACCAACATGACCGGAGGAGTACGTTGGGCTATGACGATGCACACCTGCAACTGGTGCCTTGACAGCTGTAAAACTACCACAGAACCTATTGAATATTTTCTGGTTCATAATGGGTTATCACAGGTGCACTTGGACCGGAGTTAGAATGATTTCTCACTCTCATGCAAATGTCATCTTCCTTTCTTCTTTCCAGATGAATATGCCCTTGCAGAATACAAAACACCCTGCTCCCTGCCTTCCAACTGAAATTAGATACGTGCCAGAAGAGGTAATGATTCAGAAGGTATCAGGCACGCGCTTGTAGAAGAAGAGGACAAGAGACTTGCTTGTTTCTGGGAAGGCAATGAAAAGCACATAGAATAATGAGGAATAAACAAATCCCAAGTTGCAATAGATAAGAATGACCCATTCTGACCACCACTTCAAAAGATCTTGGGGTCACTGTAGATCAGAAACTCCATATAAAATGCTTCTCCTAACAAGGGAGATGCTGTGCAATTGTTAACCTTAACTATCCATCTTCTTGGAAATTATGACATATATTCCAGTGGGAGCTTTGTGTAAAGGTAAAGTCACGAAACGTGTATTCTTGGTCACAGATTTCTCTTAAAATATCCAAGATTAGGAGAATAATCCTGCTGCTGCTTCTTGTAGAGTTTATTTGTTTTGGTCTTTCCATTTATCCTGAAGGAAGAATCCGTAGAAATTACTTTGATCCTCAATTTTTTCAATGATTGAACTAAATCTTTTACAGATGTCAGAATTTTAGTCACAAGAAGGCTTTTATGCAGTTTTTGCCTCTATACAGAAGGAAAGTTTTTCTTCAGATTAACATCTTGTATGATATTCCTCTTTGTAATAAAACCTTCTAATTGTCAATGCTTTTTGTCCCAGTTGTCACTACTTGTTTTATCTAGAACTGGATGCTGTAAGGTATTTCAGAAGCTAAAAAATGCATTCCTTGGACAGGTCAAGAAATAGCAATGACATCCTGACATCAGTGTCAACTTGTGGCACAGAGAGGATCAGGGTCTTGACCTATGTGATGGAAGCTTTCTAGCCAAATCCTAACAGTGGGAGAAACTGGAGTGCTGTAACACAGAAACTCTTTGAAAATGCGTTAGGGAGGAAAGATGGATCTTGTGGAGCTCATGGAGGGAGAAAAATTAGAAGATTTAGAGGGAGTGAAAATGAAGAGAACAACAGGGAGTTTATGTGGGGTACAAGAAATTTCCTGGTGTGCTTTCTTCATTTAGTGAACAGATACAGCAGACAGCCACACACCGTGGCTACTGTCCCTCAGTCTCCAGTGACCTGACATGACCTTCATTTGTGACCAGACCATACTGGTGAACCACATAGCCCTAACAGTCTGAGCAGACATCTGCCAACTGAATATCTACTGAGCTGCTGTTTCTTCAGTCAGGGTGTTAGACATAGTCCCAGTTACAGTCTTGGAAAAGACTATTTAGCATGAAAACAGGCTTCTCAAAGCAGATTTTCATTTCTATGAGCATTTCACTCCAACAGCAATGTGCCTGCTGTGTGGCAGACCACGCAAGAGTACAGGAGGTGGTAGGAGAGGAGCAGCCCGTTGTACACCCTGAGAGCACTGTTCAGCCGGGCATTTTGCCCGAGACAGCTCAAGTGAAACTAATTCTTCTGCACTGAGCAGTGCAGGAGCCTTTGTGCTAAGGAGTAGCCATGACAGAGACCCACAGGCTCAATGTAATCTCAGAAAGATGCAAAAAGAAATTTGGAAGCTGCAGAAGCACATAAATGTTGGTTTGGAAGGGTGGTTGTGGAGGACATCAACTGAAACCTCCTGTTCTAAGCAGAACCAGCCAGTAGAAACCTGCAATTCAAAGCAGGAGGCACTTACAAAGGAAGAACCTCCCCTGTGTTCCTAGGACCTCAGCACTGGCCTAAGAGGTGCAAACTCTGTAAACAACCGTGAGCAGTTTATTGAGATGCGCTACTCGGGCAGCAGAAGATATCCAGACCTGCTGGCAGACCTGTCCATCTGCACTCCACCTACTACTGTAGTTCCAAGCAATTTACTAAATATTACTTCTTCTTGCAACTAGAAACAATCATGCATACGTCCTTCATGTCACTGTTAAAGGCAGTCATCCAGAAGGTTCCCTCAGGAAAGACCTAAAGTGTGGGAGAGAAAGAAATGAAGGTCATTTTACATGAAAGCTCTAAAAATATAACCTCTCATCCCCAAACCAACTTCCTTTCTTCTTTATGTCTTCTGCCAACTCTCACATACTTTTAAAAAAGAACTGTGAAGTGATTTAGCACAAGGTATTTCCACTGAGATAAGATCCCACAACCTAAGGCCTAAAGTTCGGCTAAGTTCATCTTTCTTGCTGCAGCCAGGACAACAACGTGCCACTTGTCCCTGACCAACAAAACTGAAATGCTCGGGACTATATACTGAACTTCCGTTGTGTGAAGAAATATTTTCTGCAGGGGGTTTTCTCCTCTGAGTTGCACATTAACATACACCAGTGTTCACATACCTACAGATAAGGAGCCTACTTATCCATCTGTTACTCCCAGTACAGGTATTGATGCTCAGCCTTCTGCAAGTTCAGACGTGCAGCAGGGTTCCTGTGCTCCAATATGAGTTGGGTTATTGCAGGTGTCTTTGGTTTAGTCAAACACAATACCCTTCATTGCAATCTTGACTCTTCTGTGGGTGAGAGGAGCAAAACCAGTCACTGATCCTGTCTTGGACAGTCCTTGTGAACCAACCTCTGCTCAGGCACCTTCGTGGATAAAAGCTAGAGACAGGAGGTTGCAGCTTTGTAGAGAAGAGAAGCCTTTTCTAGGGAAGCTGCTGATGAGACCCCAGTGTTCTGGAACCCCAGATCACATTGCAGTTAAGCCACCCTAACAGGTAGGATGTTGCTGAACAGCATAGTTTCAGTCCCAATCACCTTTTTCTGCCTCTTCTCCCATCCATGCTCTCATGATGCTTAGAGTGATGTTCAACTTGACCCCAGAGAGAGCAGGTCAGAGATAGGGAACCAACTCAAAACTGACTAGATTTAAGAGGTAAAGTATGTTTCTTCCTTCTATCTGCTTAATTAGGCTTACTGTGGGGTCAGAGAAGCAGTAGGGAGCAGGCAAGAAAAAATACACTGTCCCTTTCAGCAAGGCATGGACTCAGCTACACCAGAGAGCCGTGCTGCAGATCTTGGGAGCTTTTGCAGAAAACTGAGCAGGCAGTGCGTCAGTACTCCACCTCCTACCTCTGATTACCTTCTTACAGCACAACCCTGCCACTGTGTTGTGCTCAGTGGCTCCTACTTAGTGTCACAACTGTGGTCTCCAGTTCAACTTCTTGTAACGAGTCTTGTGTGTCTTCCTCTCTCCATCTAAAACCCCAGCGACAGAGTAAGGTTTCCTTTCCATTGCTATAGTTTGCCTGCTTGTGTTAATGGACCTAAAGACGCTGTCCTGACCCAACATAGCAAAGCCAGAGTGCTGTGGTCTCTGACTATTCGGATCACAGAGGTGGTAATGGGAGTGTGTCTTTCCTAACCTGTGACAATCTTGGTTCCTGAATACCAGGTACTATGTAGAATAAGAAAGTCTGAACTGTGGCATTTCTAGTCATATGAAAGCCCCTCCTTTACTTCTCCTTGGAAATCCATTTCTATTTCTTCACATCCTATGAGATTTGAGCTGTGCTCTGAAGAAGTGAAGCACATAAAAATAACCCAGTCTACCAAACAATTAAACATTTCGCCCCACAAGGTCCCAGTATCTGCTGGGTCTCAAATTTCAGACGTTTCCACGATCTTCTCTGTGGAGATGGTTTCATACACTGAGGCCAAAGAATGGCTCTGGGCATGTCTCTGCTTGGTCATGCATCAACATTACACTGAGGTCAAAGAATGGCTCTGGGCATGTCCTAGCTGTCTCTGCTTGGTCATGCATCAACAGATGCAGGCAAATACAAATCCTTCTGCTCAAAGCTGGGTGGGAAAGACATGAACAAACTGAAATCTGGAGGTTAACTGACCTAGACATGTCCATAGTCTGCTTCACCACACAGATACTCTGACTCTTGTGTTGTCACCCACAGATTCTTGTCTTCTCTCCAAAAAGACATGTGACTTCACAAATAAACTATCCCAAACACCCTTACCACTGGATAGCTAATCAGGTGAAGCACAAGCACATATAACAACCCCCAGATGTACCTTCCTGGGTGTCTATTCTGTGCATTGTGTGCCGAAGATGAGGGAGGTTTTTCTGCAGATAAGCAGGCAAGAAGGTGTTCACCTTGAGAGTGGTCCAGGCCAAAAAAACTACTTCAGACCAATTCAGCACATCAGGACCTGGGGAACCTTTGGAAGCAACTGGACAGTTGTTCTAAACAGTTGAGGGTTAGGGTTAGAACATAGGACCTTAAGGTGAAACACAGGCTTTTTGTGAATTCAGATCCTGTCTGATGTGAGCTAAGTGCCTTAACACCCTTGAGAACTTGACTGCATGCTCTGACATCTCTCTCAGATTTCTAAATAATCCACCTGGCATTTGAAAGCATCAGACAGGTAGTAGCTTTTCATGTGGTAGCATTGTGCATGCAGGTGAGCCTGAAGGGCCACTTTCATGCATAAAACTATGTTTATGAGCATGTCATGCCATCAATATTTTTTGGGTACTCTCCTTCGGATGGACAGAAATATGGGAACAGAGATCTCTGCTTTCTTTGGGTTGAATTTAAGCTTTGCTTTATTAAAGGAAGAGTAGTTTCTTTCCTGAAAATTCTGGTGAAATGACATGCAGTGTGCATGTGTCCTGGTTTTGGCTGCATAGTGCTAATTTTCCTCTTAGCAGCTGGGATAGTGGTGTGTTTTGGATTTAGCATGAGAATAATGTGATAACACACTGATGTTTTGGTTGTTGCTAAGCTGTGCCTATACTGAGTCAAGGACTTTTCAGCTTCCCATGCTCTGCCAGCAAGGAGGTGCACAAGAAGCTGGGAGGGAGCACAGCCGTGACAGCTGACCCAAACTGGCCAAAGGGATATTCCATACCATATGACATCATGCCCAGTATATAAACTAGGGGGAGTTGGCCAGGGGGCAGCAACAGCTACTGGGGGACTGGCTGGTCATTTGTCAGAAGGTGGTGAGCAGTTGCATCACTTGTTTTTCCTGAGTTTTGTTTCTCTCTTTGCTGTTTTCCTTTTCATTACTATTACTGTTGTTGTTGTTATTATTATTATAATTCAATCATTAAACTGCTCCTGTCTCAACCCATGAGCTTTCTCACTTTTACTCTTCTGATTTTCTTCTCCATCCCGGCATGGCCAGGAAGGGTGAGTGAGTAGTCCTGCATAGTGAGGCTATGTAGTGCTTGGTTACCGATGAAGATTAAACCACGACAGCATGATAAGAGTTTCTGCCTTTTGAAAAAAAAGACATTTTGAGAAAAGGATGACTGGAGGTGAGTAGCTTTCAGCTCTTCCCATTCTGCTTAAAACCCAGAGGTCCTATCCCCAGCATTTTTGTTCCCATCAGAAGTTTTCCTCAGAGCACAGTGCTTGACCCAAGAAGTTACACTGAAAACAATGATTTGGTGTTTGCATGAGACCTGTTGGTGGCTTTTACTACAGCCGGACACACGCTGAGATACCAGCTGTGATTCTGACAACATTAAGGTGCCAAGATGCTTTTCAGTGACTCCAAACTTCCCTTGGTCTCCCATCCCTGTCAGCAGTAAATATTGTGTGAGCTTCAAATAGGATCAGTCAGACTAGTTCAAACCACCTTCTTCAGCTGTGTACACTCACCCTGCTGCTAAACAAAAGCCTTTGTTTAATGCCATTCCAGTGAATGGCCAACTGCACACCTGGTCAGATGAAAACTGATATGAAATGTGGATTCTTTTGAAAGCATAGCATTTAAATTTTGATACAAATTTCAAAACATTAAGTTGAGAGGGAGCGGCTGGGACAATGCTTGTGGTATCTAGCAAAATCTGCATTTTGTAGCCTTTTATACCACTGTAACTCTTTTACCTCCAGCACAACTGGTGATGCAGATTTTTTCTCATGGAGCTCATCATATGAAGTTGCTGATGCAAGAGCTCAGCAGTTTGCTTAACCTCCGTGCAAGTCAGACAAATTGAACTGTACCCCACACTCTCACTGCATTGAGGTTTTATATTATTTGTTTGCCAGAGGTAAAAAGCAAGCTCTGAAGTTGTTTGGCCTGGGTTCACTGTAATATATCTGTATATATTTCTCTAACTCATGCAGTAAATTTGAGAAATTCAGCTACCTCCATGTTATGCTTTTTACATTCTTCCCCCTTAGAGGTTTCTACCTAAGAAATTTTACTTAGAATTGATTTATGAACTCCATAAGAAAGTATTGATTTTTAAATTATGCAAAAAAATTAGATGTTGCGCAGCAGACTACAGCAGAAACCTGTCACATGCAGTGACAAGCATGCCACCTTTCTATTGTTCAGTCACTTGTCAACTACAATTATTTTCCTTACATATTCTATCTCTTCTCCTCATGGCTGAGCCATCCATTGCCTTGTCAAAGGGGAACTCCTTCCTGGGGAAAGAACTGATCAAAATCTTATTCCAAGTGGTGAAGTAAGGCATAGACAAAAGACACAGAGCAGGTACAGAAGAAATCTCTAGAAAAGCCACATAAGCCTGGGAGATCAATTTGGCAGTGCAGGAGGGTTGCCACTCCTGATGTTTCAGACATGAACCATTAACATGGTTCAGTAGGAACCATGTTAATGACATACTTTTCCACAAGCAGAAACGTAGCTTTTGGGTCCTTTGCAGTGTGTGTCCTTCTGCAATGACGCTTCTTTTCCACCTAAGGCACTGGGAAAGAGCAGTAATCCTCACCTCTCCTTGAGTCTGCAATAAACAAACAAAAACCTGGGCCAAAAGATTATCTTGTTAAAATTCCAAATGAAAAGATGTAACAATTGACAGGAACTTCAGATAACTGAGTTTTTAGGATCATGTGAATCAATCAGACAAAATGGTAAGGGTCACCTCCCATCTATAAAAATGCCAAATATTTACTTATTAGGTGCCAAATAGAGTATGTTACGCTCAGTTCTTTAGTTTGAACACAGGCACTAGTCTTCTGTGTATGTATGTTTTCCTATAAAAACAAGTCCTTGATATGGTCTGCCTCTTTAAAAGCCTAAATGATAGTCTGATCCTTTTACCAGCAACATCTGGTTGCCAGGTGAGACTTAAAGGAATGCCTGCAACTCAATGATCAACAGCATGGAACCTTCAGCCCCTTGTGGAAACTCCTGATCCGTGCTGGAAGCTCTGCTGAACTCATGGCCGATAGACCTGCCCTGCTCAATAACCTGTCCCAAAGTGAGCATATACAGCATTACTTGCTGTCTTTCACTCTTCTTGATTTCTGCAACTTGCCTTCAACAATTAAGTTGTAGTTTTTCTTTAATCTTTATTGCTCGCTGTAATCATCCACCATGACTTTTTTCATTGTTGTCTCATGACATTATTTTATTCTTGTTGACACTTGGTTTGGTTGAATGTGAATGTTTGGAGGGGATTCAGTGACTTAGCATTGTTCCAGTTATGCTCCTACAGTTTTTACCTCAAACAAACAGCGATGACAGGGACTAGCATGATCTGGGATATGATCCTGTAAACAGTGGGAATAGTGAAAGTACACATGCCCCTGGCTTTCATATTTATGTAGCCCAGGAAGACTAGGTGAAACCTAGGAAAAAGACACAGAGCACTGAAACAAAATGAAATTATCTGGGGTAGATTCTTGCTTGTTTCTTGGATGTACATGACTTACCTTTGATTAATAGAAGAGGCCAGCCCGTACATAAAGTGATGGAATGAATCGCCAAGAATTCAGAAAAAGTTCAACCTTTTCAACCATTTCAGTAGCAAGCTGGTCACTCTGTTCTGACATTAGGTGCAGGTCCGAAAACGTGCTTCATGACTTGTAGTCAATCTAGGACATGTTATGACTAACGGGCTTTCTAAATAATTCTTCTTAAACTAATTGTAGAATTTTTCTGGCATGATGGGGTTACCCAGACCTTTCTGTCTTGTTCCAGGAATATAAAGTACTTCCAGTGCCAGTGGAGGGCTCGCAAAATAGCTTAAAGAGCTATAAGCCTGTTGGTATATATTGAAATAAAAAAGAATGACTGAAAGCCAGAGCAAAGGGGAGCCAGAAGAATCAAGAAGCCAGTGAAGTGTTAGACTGAGGCTGAGGCCTTGCATGCTGGAGACCATAATGGAAGCACTCATGGGGGATCCTGCAATTTATTTTTGTCAGATAAAGCAAGCAGATTCACTGTGTCTTTATGTTTTATCCTTACTCCACCATTATCAAATCAGTGTTATTCTGAACTCAGAGCAGTTCCTGGGGTACAGCCGCTGCTCCAGCTGGCATACAAATCACACAGGCTCTGTCTATCCAGCACAGCTGTAGGGAGCTACCATTGGCAAATCAGTGTTAGAGTATTCTGAACTCAGAGCAGTTCCTGGGGTACAGCCACTGCTCCAGCTGGCATACAAATCACACAGGCTCTGTCTATCCAGCACAGCTGTAGGGAGCTGCTTCTCATGGGCTTTGGGGTTGCAATTGTAAAACAACACATCTGTAATTATTTGAGACCCAACTGTTTCCTTTATATTCCTCTCCTTTCCTCCTGTAGTCTACAGTGGAGTGGCCTTCCCTGGCTGACTGCCCTTCTCTTGAGTGATTTGCAAAGGGACACCCAGGAGTCTTACTTCCCCTTGGGATCTCAGCCATCAGACTACAGAGCCTACAAGGGCTTTACTGACATCATGGTACCCCTAAACCCTTTCCGTGGAGTCGCAGGCCCTGCTGACATAACAGATCTGACCCATCTCTCTGAACAGCAGGCTGGGCTGTTTGTGAGAAGGGAACTGTGGAGGAGTAATGTCTTTACGTGCTTCTTTGGACACGGCTACATGAATGCAGCTTAATGCAATGGACCTGGGCCAAATCCAATACTACTTTGCCCAGATTTTCAGTTCATTTCTCAGACATATTTTTGGCGGAAGTGCTGTATGGCTGTTCCAGCTGCTCTGAGAAGGGAAGTGTGGATCTTCGTGTGGTCACTTTAAGGTTGTAAAATCACGTTTTCTGAACTAAGAGTTCATAGAAGATGAATGCAAGAAATCAGACTTACATCTTTAAGATCAGGTGCTACCTCTTCTCCTTTCTTTCAAGTGTCTCCTCTGTGAGCATGATATTGCTAGGGCCCAAATGTGAAAAAAAGCCTTGGACTTAGGGGTCTTTTGCAACTGGTCAATAACACAAATGTTGGAGGCTACGGTATCTTTGTAAGTATGAAGGCATCACTTTGATTTTTTCTTTTAATCCCATTGACCATCTAGTTTCTAAATTCATTTTGTAATACAGATGTTGGAGGCTACAGTGTCTTTGTGAGTATGAAGGCATCATTTTGATTTTTTCTTTTAATCCCATGGACCATCTAGTTTCTAAATTCATTTTGATGTTGTTGTTGTAAGGGCTTTTACTTTCCACCATGACATACCAAAACCTGAAGTTGTTCCAGGCACATTATGGGAAGCATGCAAATGCTATTCAGAGCCTGAAGCTTTCTCTCCCCTTAACTGTTGTTATTTTCTACTTGGCAACACAACAGTACTCTTGTGTTACCCTGTATATTAATGTGCTACTTTAAGGATGCCTCCCAGGGAGAGCCTGTTTGTGCCTTCAACCCCTGACCTTATGCCTGAAAAGTTGATTTTGGATTAATTCCCCACACATAAAGGCTATTTCTGCTTTGTCTCCAGTGATAATATATTCTGCAGCTGTACATTGAACTACAGAGCACTGTACAAAACAAGCTGGAGGATGTGTCCTTGATGAAGAGCTGTCATTCTTTATTATCTTCTATTATCTTTTGAAACAGTTGAAACTTTCAGGTCAGCTCCAGGCAAACAAGCCGGTCTCAGGGAAACAAGGAGTCAGTGAAAGTCCTCTTTGCAGAGTTTCCCCTTTTAAAGAACTAGGTGTTTTTAATTATACTGCTTCATAAATGACCAGTGCTAGGCAAAATTATCTCTTGGAGAGCACTGGGTGGAGATGAGGGAGTGACTGGAATGTTACAGCCATGTGAAATGTCACCCGTAGTTGCTAGCCTGAA
>NW_010256201.1:0-4644 GCF_000690775.1 Eurypyga helias
CTTACAAATAAATAAATAAATAAATATATATCATGTCCAGTTACCCAGCTATTACAGAATATTGGAATTTTCACTTTGTGAAGGAGTATATCAACAAAGTATAGCATTCATTTTACATCAGGCACATGCAACAACTGAGAGAGGTTTCAAAGGGATGTGTTCCTGTAATGACTTCATTAAGCCTCGCAAAAGTAAGAGATGGAATCTTTCCTTTAACCTGCATGACTGATCCCAAATATAAATTTCATAAGATGGGTTCAGAACGTATGACCTACAAGAAGCATGGCTAATGAAATGTAATGGGAAAAGAAACCTCAACTTTCTTACCTTTGTGCTGTTTGCTAAATGTAGTTGATAGTGTTGATTGCTCTGAAATATTGAGAAGTTCATGATTAGACAGCTATATTTAGAATATTAGTAATTCAAGGCTCTTCTTTTTTGCATATTTGGTTTAACATAGTTATATTGGGTTTGGTCAACATGTCAAAATAAGCCACCAGCTGAAAAAGCTACAGTTGTCCTAGCTAGAGCATTATTAGTTACAGTACTGGAGGAATTGATTTTCAGCCTAGAAAAGAGAAGGCTTGTGGGGGATCACAGACTTCCAGTATCTAAAAAGTTGTTAGAGAAGGTGGAGATACTCTTTTCACAAGAAAACATGGTGATGGGACAAAAGGCAACAGGCACAAGTTTTTTTCACAGGAAATTTTGTCCAGCTTGATGCCGAATTTGCCCCAAAAGGCTAGATAGTAACTGCTCAGAGACCAAGTTTTCAAGTCTGTAAGCAGGAGGTATTTATTAACAACGCGTTGGGGAACCCTCCAGGCCGCCCTGGACAAAGGGTTCCAGCGATTAACAATAAATGCAGCCCTTTTATACAAGTTTGAGCATAGGTTACATCATCTTTACATACATATTCATATATAGGTGGAGTATAGGCGGAGTCTTCTATTTTGGGGAGTCTTCTGGTGGGAGTTCCTGTGCCTTCATCAGGGGCGGGGGTCGTCTTGTCAGTCTTTCTCGGGTTAAACTTTTGAACTTTTCCTAATTTGGGTAGTTTCCTGGTGTACGTGGCATGGTCTCCGTGGCTTGGCAGAAGCTACGGGGTCGCACTGACATCATTGGTTTGATAAGTTACCTTGGTTGTTTGCTTTACGTGCTGCCCTTGTCTTGAGCACAATTTATCTGTACTTTGTAATCCTGCTGACGGCCCAACTCGCGGTCGTCCTTGTGATTTTTAGTGTTCTTTCCTGTTTATTACTTCCATGATTTCTTAATGCTAAGCCTTTTCATAGTGTCTTACATTTTTACATTTTAACCCCTCATTTCTCGAAGACTGCTTGCTTTAAGTGGCTTCAAGCTAGAACAGAAAAATTATTCACTGTGAGAGCAATTAAACTCTCAAATAAGCTGCCCAGAGAAGTGGTGGAATCTACCTCGCTGGGAATATTCAAGACCTAGTTTGATGGGTTTCTGAATAATCTAGTCTAAGACCTTGCTTTCAACATAAGGCTGGACCAGGTGGTCTCCAGAGGTCATTTCCAACATAGTGAACCACTTGTGATTCTAAAATGGAGAGCAGAGTACATCTTAAAACTACCCTAGGATTTCAAGAACAAAAGAGGAAAGGAATTTTTACAAGGCTCATTATTTTGTGTTATATAAATTGTCAAACAGCCAATTTTATAAAAGTTATTAGGGTAGAATCATGTAATCATAGAATCGTTTAGGTTGGAAAAGACCTTTAAGATCATCAAGTCCAACCGTCAACCTAGCACTGCAAAGTCTACCCTAAACCATGTCCCTTAGCACTACATCAACTTGTCTCTTAAATATCTCCAGGGATGGTGACTCCACCACTTCCCTGGGCAGCCTGTTCCAATGCTTGACAGCCCTTTGCATGAAGAAATTTTTCCTCAGACCCATCCTGATGCTCCCCTGGGGCAATTTGAGAGAAAGACCAACACCTGCCTCTCTACAACCTCTTTCAGGTATTTGTAGAGAGGGATAAGGGCTTCCCTCAGCATCCATTTCTCCAGACTAAACTTTTTGTCTAGAAACATTGGACTCCAGGTACATCAAACTCCAGAAAGAATACATGGTAGCTGTTATGCATTTCAAGATTTAGGGGCAGTTCTGGTAATTTCATTCACTCATCTTCTGTTGGAGCAGCTGAGGCAGGATTGTCAGAAAAATTATTAAAGCAGCATTTATGATGTTGAAGAAGGAAATAGTCCACTGCCAATCAGTTTTATAATGTTCCTTGGCATACAACCATTCCCTACTCAGAAAAAATAGCAATGAGAAACATTAATATTAAAAGCACTTACCGTAGTATGATTCTGTAATACAGCTACTGGGGTTGGCATTCCAATGAAACACATCAAAAGGTCTGCAGCTGTTAATCCCTTCTCAATACAAAAGGCAGATGAGTTAGTTACAGTGGAGGCCAACCAAATCCAAGTATTTACATGTTGATCTTGTGGAAATGTATCCAGGGCATGTGCTTGTAGTACAAGACTACAAAGCACAACGAGCCAACCTGTGACAGGGGAAGAAAACAGGAGTATCATCTCCTTCCAGTAATACATATAGAATCATAGAATCATAGAATCATAGAATCACTAGGTTGGAAAAGACCTTAGAGATCATCCAGTCCAACCGTATCGTATCTTTCCTAAACCATATCTCTCAGCACCAATATGCCATTGCTCCAACTCCTTCAGCTAATATTATTCTGGGTTTGATAACCTGATGTGGGGTAACTGCCCCCACAGATAGGAGAGCTATGACTTATGCTTTTTCAGACTGAACTTCAATTTGATGTTGGGTTCGTGACAGCAATAACACCATTCTAGTGCTAGCTCCTCTAGATAAGGCACAGGTATTTGTCAAAGATACTATGCCATTGCTCCAACTCCTTCAGCTAATATTATTCTGGGTTTGATAACCTGATGTGGGGTAACTGCCCCCACAGATAGGAGAGCTATGACTTATGCTTTTTCAGACTGAACTTCAATTTGATGTTGGGTTCGTGACAGCAATAACACCATTCTAGTGCTAGCTCCTCTAGATAAGGCACAGGTATTTGTCAAAGATACCTGAAATACAAGAACTTGAGAATCTGATATCGAGAGGATGTAAAATAAGAGAAGTTGGGGTACATGTCTGGGACCAAAACCATGAGCCCTGGGGCTAGGCTTTGGCCCCAAGCAAATTTGAGATTGCCCAGAGACAAACAAAGGTGCATCCACATCAAGCAACTAACAATTTTCAATGCTTTATTTGAACAAGGGTTGAAGCTGAACTCTTAACGAAAATGCTCAATGAGGAGAGAAAAACAACATAAAGGAGAGGGAGAGGGAGAGAGAGAGAGAGAGAGAGATATCACCACCCTGGGTTCCAGTGTTGTTTCAGTCGTCTTTGTAGCGTGGATCCGAGGTAGCAGGGTGCTATGTGGGGAACACATTGACTGTCTTTTATAAACCTAGTTTTCCTAGGACAGTCCCCCTAGGTGGGGTGTGATTATCATAAGCATGCAAGTGCAGTTGCTTGTTAAAGAATGTTTCAATATTGAGTCTTGGGGTTTGCACCTCTAGTAGTTGTCAGCCCCCACACATTCCGTGACCTGCATTTCACCTTTTGTTGGCACAGGCGCAGAGTAGACTTTTCCCATAGGTGGTGAAGGGCAGAGAAGCGTCCTGCCTCCAGAGGGCAATTTCCTGTCTCCTCAGAGTGCCTCCTGAGAGGGAAGGGCCAGCGGCAGAGCAGTGCCCTGCCTCCACAGGGTGCAATTCTGCACGAATCACCCTCCATTCTCCCAGAGCTTCTGGAGTTGTTTGAAGCAAATAAACCCTTAACTAACCAGTCTCTTGCATTACAGAACCATATGGCATTCTCAGGCATTATTATATGAATCTTCATGTCTAGACTGAGAGCTGTTGCAGCAGATTCTGAAAGAACCCTATCAGCAATAGCACGACTGGGAAAACTAAACAAAACTACCACCAACTCCCTCATGAACGAGCCAGCACAGGAGTTAGAGAAGCAGCTAACAAAGGAGTCAAGGAGAGTGTTAGCAAGTGTCCGGCATCATGCACGAGCCAGCACAGGAGTTAGCAAGTGAACAAAATTAAATGAGAAAGAGTAAGAGAGAGAGTAATGGCTCCTGGACCCCCTCTTCATCAGTGCCCTGAATATGAGGTACTATGGAGTGAAATACTTCCTTGGTCAGTTTGGGTCAGTATCAGAAGTGGAGAAAGACCTTGAATTCAGTGCAGGCATTCCCCAGTGCCAGCTAAGACCTTATCAGTGCTGCTCTCTGCACCCAGGACCACAGCTTCATAGCAGCCACAGTAAAGAGTTAACTCCTGACTAAACCCAGCACATTCTCCACCACTTATTTCATACCATTTACGTCATGCTTAAGTACCATAAATACTCATTAATCAGCTTCCCCTTTCCCATCACACCCCACTCAGATATCATTCCCTTAGTCTATGAACCATATTAGCAGAATGTCCATTAAAACGTCCATTATTCCATGACTGTGGATTCTGTCGCGACACACACGGAATTGTGCACCAAAGCCAAAGGGCCCTTTATTGTTTATACAAGCCCTTTTTATATCTTTCTTAAGGATGT